>NW_026636409.1:0-226148 GCF_028554395.1 Pezoporus wallicus | reverse complement strand
CCAGGACAGTGGTACGTGAATGTAATTCCTCTGTATGCAATCTGAAGTGGATATACCCACAGTATGTGTGCATATAGCCACTACATAGTGTGTAAAATTACGTTGTTTTCATGTGTGTTTCATATGATAATGCATTCACTCACACACCACATACTGCAATTATTAGCTAGAGGCTTTATTAGATAATCACCGTCTGTCTCATTTCTCAGCTTTCAAAACTTGAAATAGAAGAACACCCCCACTGTGATGCAAGGTAACACAGCCTGCTGATTAAAGAGAAAAAAACCCACACAAATGAACAGAGAAACCCCGCAAGTATATTCCCACACCACCAAAACTGAGATTTAATAAAATCCCAAACCATGAGAAGATAAGCACAAATTTTGCACCTTCACATTTCTAGGGCAGCAGCTGCTAGATCAGTCCCTGCTTTCAGTAACATCCACCACCCAGGTCTACAACTACAGCTACTGTTCTCAAGCAGGCTTCCATGCTCCAGACCTGCAATACGAATGGCACAAAAGCTGCTTAACCCCCTACACACGGTATCATTACAAAATTAACTACCTTATCGTCACTACCCACAGTGACCAGCCCTCCCTCTAACAAAAGATCTAAGTTTCCTATAAAGAAGGAAACCTAGAGCCATTATTACTTATTCCTTGAGCTGATATTACAGACTGAATTCAGGCTGATGTTGACGTTCCCCCTGTGCTATCCCTTCACTCTCTTTTAAACTGAAAATGTGTGTAGGTCCTCCAACATAAGAGAACATTTTCCAAAGTTGTTAAGTTTGCAAATGTTAAGGTTCTCGTAACTCATGTTCGGGTTTGAATTTTTACTGTTTAACATATCCTCTGTCCAAGAAAAAATAAACTCATACTTTCACTGTGAACCTGTTCTGAAAGTTGAATTGATTTTGTTTTGTTGTTCAACATGTATGCTTTCACTCAAGGCAGAGGGGCTTTAAGTATGCTACAAAGAAGCGGAGTGACACCTTAAATATGACACCGACCACCCTTTAAGTTTTCAGATATATTCCTGGCTATGTGCCTTACGTAAGTTTGAAACGTGTAAAAACCTAAAAAACTGAAAAACACATGGTAACTCCTGTGTGACTCATAACAGATTTGAGAATAACATAGATTTATTTCTGACACTTCCAACTTCTTAAACACCACTTCTCCAAATATCTTTACTTACGCTGAAAGGATATCAGGCTGTGAGTTTGTCACCACTGCTATATGGACATGAACTGTAAACAGCCAAATCAAGGCATAAGAATCAACCTCTTCATAAAAAGCAACTGTCTTTTGAAATAACTTCCAAAGTGGATCTTTTCCTCAATTTTAAACTGGATAGTAATTGAGAAAAAGGTAGAGAAGGGAAAATAAGACAGTGCCCCTTTTCACTATGCTACCATTGACACCCAACATATAAAGTATAGCCTTTGAAAAAAGACATAAAGGACAAAGGACAAAATCATGATGATCTCAGAAAAAAGGAAGATGGACACTTAAAAGAATTCAACTAATACCACCAGGACTATTAATTCCAGCTATAATAATGCATGGCTTGACATCAAATTCTGCCCCAGGCTGACCAGACACGTACAGGATGCCATAGTGTATCTGCTATAAGCTTTCTGGAGGCTATATAAGCAGTCATGGAAAATCAATTTGAATACAAATGTAATTTGTTAAAAGAACAGTGAAAATCATTATGCAGGGTCACACTGTCATGCAGGGTCAGCAGTTCGTACAGAAGCAGATACCGTCCAAAGATGCAAGGGCACTCAGTAGAACAGAAGAATCTTGGTCTTTAAAAGTCTCTGTGATCTTTTCAGCCTTTTAGCACAGCTACACAAGAACAAAGCTACAGTTTACCTCTCGTTTCTCAGCACTTTTACTCCTTGCAGCTCATCCCAGCTGCAGAAAGAGGCTTTATAGAAACTTCTAAGCCTCAGAGAGACTGAAGGTTCCCACTGTAATGGAGAAAATAGCAATGTCTTTGAAACAGTTCCTGGAAAGTTTTTATCTTGGGCTGAGAGGACACCACCATAAAATAATGAACTAGATTTGCCTGGTTTTGACAATGTCAAAATCATGTTGAGGGAAACCATACATGAAAATTCAGCAACAAGCTAAGTGAAAAAGCATGGTACAGATTAAGGGTCTGCTTCACGCAAAAGGCAACTCAGTTGCCTTTATTTATCAGGATTCAGAAGATCCTGTTGCAAAGACATTTAACACATGCACATGGAATATAACAATTTGCTATGCACTTACAGCACCAGTACCGTGGCCGATCAGTTTACCCATTCCATGAGGTAAATCTGGGGACTAGAATAGCCACTCATTTTAAATTCTGTCTTCATTTGATGCCAATCTTCACTGACTGTTCTGAAAGGTGTTGGCTTGTTTGTTCCTAAAAACAATGCACAGTGGGACTCAGAAACCTGTATTACTATAGGTGAGATGCACCATATTTCTTTCATCTGAAATAACCTCTTGCAGTCTTTGTAGTCACCCTCGCAGGTACTGTCTGTTCGGAACACCAGATTCGCTCACGCTCAGGTGTGACCCAGGAGCAACAATGACAGCAAATGTGAAACCTTTGCAACTGTTTTGTGGTACATATAAAAGGACATTCCTTATTAAAAACACACGTGCATCTTTCTTGTAAACTAAGGGGTAGAAGTCACTGCAACTTTGACTCCCCAGTTTCATCATATACATGCATATAAACACATCTCTGAATATCAGTCTGCTGTTACAGTGCATGAGATTGCAAATTTATCAGACTGGCTACAAGGAAAAAAATTCCAGTCTTCCACTGGGATGACGTTTTCATCATCATCTCTCTCTTTCTCAGTCTTTTTCCCCCTGCTTCTCTCTCCCTCTTAAAAAAAAAGGAAAAAAAAAAATAATAATCAAAGTTGCCGATATACTATGTATGTGTTTCAATGCAGAAAGCAAGTTTTAAGATAACATGAATAAACTGGATTTGACCTCCATCGTTACTGTGCAGAGTTCCAATAAAAAAGCAGTTGGCATTTTTCCTTAACAGCAGACTTGAAAAACAGGCCAATAATGAACTACATGACTTAACTTCCATCTGCAGTTGGAATTTTCCCCAAAAGACAGTGGAGAACTGGCCATGGCATGCATAAAGCTACCACAGGTTTTCATTATATACCATTATACAAATGGACTTATCAAGTAATATTCAAACATAATGTTCAATGCACAAAAAGTTTTGCGCTGTTCAAAACCTGCTCTCTAAAGAGTTCGATACTTATGGTGCTTAGTGTCATCATAACTTGGAGAGGATTTATTAAAAGTAAACATTACAACAGTGAGCAAAATTAACCCAGTATATCAGACCTGTCAAGCAACATTTTATTCGGTTTCAGCATAAAAAAAAGACAAAAAAAAAAGACTCTCTCATTTTCTTCTGTTTCATTTTGAAAGCCAAGGACAAACCTTTCACTAACAGTTGCAGCTTAAGCAACCATGGTGCAAATGGGTGTTTTTCCCTTCCTATTTCACTTCTATTAGAAAATCTTAAATTCTCTGTGCCGAAGTTAACTAAACACTTACATGTAAAATCGCCTCAACTGTGTACTGCGCCAAGTCCTACAGAAGCCCAATGCAAAGTACTCATGACAAGACCAGACTCTGCGGCAGATACAGCATTTTTGCTTAGAAGACTTTAGGCTTAAACTGCAAGTACAAGAACATATTGCATAAGCTATCACATGCTGGCTGCAACTGGGTGAATGTTACTGGGTTCTGAGAAGCCACCGTTCTAAATAATTTAAGATCTAATGAAATATTCAATTTTTACTTATACACTGGTTTCATTTTAAAGGAAAAAGTATGAATAACGACGGGAACGTGTATAAAAAGGCCAAGAGAAATATACCGCTACTCATTATTATCCCAGTTGTTCGCTAAGCTTTGGGAAGACAGAGCCAGGACCATAAAAACGGACTCCCCCAGCCCTGGTACCGCGCGGAAGGGATGAGCATCCCCGGCGCAGTGGGTAGGGGAAGGGGGAAACGGGACACGGGTGAGTCCCCACAGGGGATTCGCGCTGTGGAGCGAGGTAGCAGCATGGAGAGGACCCAGGTCGGTCCCTGTGCCTGAGGCTGCGCCCCCTTCCACAGAAAGGAGCGGATGGGACGGGCGGCGGGGGGATCCCCACGGACCCCGGCACCCTCCCCCTGTACCCCCGGTCATCATCAGAGTCACCACAGTCACCACCTCACCGCGCCCGTCTGCATGCCAGGTGAGCTCAGACAACTTTTTTTATGCGCGGAGAGGAAAGCCGGCACTAAATAAATCACTCTACATAATAATAACTCTTAAGAGCTCTAAAGTTATTTTCCTGGGGTAGGGCTGGGTTTGAATCTTTCTGGTTTTGTTCTGTTAGCTTGTTTTGTGTTGTTTTGAAGGCCTGGGTTATTTGGGGGAGCGGGGGGAACGAGACACCGAGAAGGAGCCGCTGGTGTTTTGGATGGAGGTGCCCTAATTTGAGAGAGGCAGGAAAAGCGTCGCCTGACAAGGACTCTGTCGCTGCTGCCGAGATGCTACAGCCGCAGTTTGCTGGATCTACGTTAGGTCAGCGCTAACAGCCTTCAGATTAAAATGAAGACCGGTGATTGGGGGTGGAGGGGTGGCAAGAAGAGAAAAGCTCTGCGGATATTATTAAATCTTCCCAGCCGCTCATCTGGATTACATTTAAGCTCTCACAGCATTTCTCTTCCCTCTAATTAAGCGGAGTTTCAAAACAGAACATGTCTGAGGGCGGATCTTTCTTCGGCTTCTATTTGAAAGAGATAAGGGGGAGGGGGATGTTAATTAAACTAAAGAAGAAAAGGCAAGCCCAGACGGAGGCACCCGGCTGACAGCAGCCTCCGCGATTCCCCCCCGCGCACTTCAGCTCCGACTTTGCGAGAGCTCCGGCGCTGCCTCGACCTCTCCCCTCGTCCCCGCTGCCCGTCCGCTCACCTCGGGCGAGACGCGGTGCCGCCAGGCTCCCGCAGAGAACCAGCCAGACCAGCACCGCGCCGCTCATGCTCCTTTGCTCCGCGTACGCGCCGCTTCTGCCGAAGTAAGGAAGGAAGGGATAGGAGGGATAAAGAGATGGGTGAACGGAGGTGGCGGAGCCTCGGCGCGTTCGGGTACGGTCGGGTCGGTCCCCGCCTTGCGAGCGGCTCTGAGGCTGCCCTGCCACCCTCCGACACTACGCTCCCGCCAGGCGCCACCGCGCCTCCAGCATAGCCCGGCCCACTCGCTCCGTCCCGCCGTCTCCTCCTCCTTCACCGCCTCCTGCGCGCCCGCGTCCGCTCCGCGCGCACCTCGCTCCGCCCCGCCCTGCCGCACCTCCCCTGCTGCTGCGGCGGGAGGTGCAGAGGCACAGTGGCAGGGAAGGGGGTAAAGGAGGCGGGTCCCCCCTTCCCCTCCACGGCCCTCTCTGCGCCCCTCCGCCGCTTCAGGCCTGCGCCGCCCCACCTCCTCTTCCTCAACAAATCATGCCGCGATTGTGGCTGTAGTCCCCCTGGGTAGCAGACCTCATCTGTCGCGGAGCGGACGCTGGCCGGTGCGGTTCACAGAGGTAATTGGGCCCTCCACAAACTTTTGTCCGGGGGATGTCGCCTTTACCGTGCGCAGTTTCAAACCATAGCATCACAGAGTGGTTTGGGTTGGAAGGGACCTTAAAGCTCATCCAGATCCAGCCCCTGTCACGGGCAGGGACACCTCCCACTAAACCAGGTTGCTCCAAGCCCCGTCCAACATGGCCTTGAGCACTGCCAGGGATGGGGCAGCCACAGCTTCTCTGGGCAACCTGTGCCAGGGCCTCACCACCCTCACATGGAAGAACTTCTGCCTAAGAGCTCATCTCAGTCTCCCCTCTGTCAGGTTAAAGCCATTCCCCCTTGTCCTGTCCCTACAGTCCCTCGTCAAAAGCCTCTTTACAGCTTTCTTGTAAGTCTCCTTTAGGTATTGAAAGGCTGATTTACAATTAAACTAGTCCCCTTTGAACACCCAGTAGGGAACTTCGGTGAAAAGTAAAGATCCGATATTCCACTGGCTCCTTCCCCAGGCAGGATCTTATCCTGGCCCTTGCTGAAAAGATGCAGAATGGCCGAAGCCAGACCACCACTTAACGGTATTCTCCGCCCCGCCCCTTCCCTCCCTCCATTTTTTTCCCCTCCCCCCTTCCTTCCCCCCCCATCTGTTAGAGTGAAATATTGCCCAGCGGGAGTCAAAAGGCTCTTCATGTACTTTAAATCTGTAATTTGCATCCCTTCTACATGCCCTCATAGTAAAAGAGCCCATATTAATGTTACATTAATGTTATATTAAACGGTAATGCAATTGCTGAGTGAGAAGAATGCACTTAACAGCATTAGGCTGTTGAGAAGCATTTCTGTAGATACAAACAGAATGTCCCGCCTAGTTGTATGACAACAAGGAGAGACATGAAATTAAGGCTGGAAACGACCCGTTAAAGTCGTCTAATCTGTTGTCTCCTTTGGCTAGCATCTCACAATAGTTTCCTTTGTACAAGCCCTTTGTCTGCCATTAAATGCCTGTAAGTGGCCGGGTGACAGCCCTTCCCTACAGCTCTGGTTTTACATCTGCGCTTTCACTTGATGGCGTTTTTCCCTGACAGTGGAAGTATTTCAGTTTCAAACATTGCATTGTCAGGGAAGAATTAAAAAGATCATAATTTTTTTTTTCATTGCTTAAACTGTGAAATTACCAGAAATAACCACACCTTCATAAATAGAATTTTACACTCAGAATCCCAGAGCGTTTTCTGCTTGCATACAGAACACAGGCATGCACTTCAAGCCAGGTTCAAGCCTCCCTGGTGGCTCTCAGGGAGCAGCAATAGGGAACTGCAAAATTGTCTAGCTGGTTAGGACAGATAAAAAGCCAAACAAACAACAACAAAAAAACACAAAAATCCCTGTCACCACTGACGAAGCACACACCAGTAGAGAAGGTATGTTAAAGGACAGGCTTTAGTCCAGCGTATCTTCCTGCACATGCACTACCTGATACCATTCACCACAACTTTTGCTGTCTGCGCTACTCCATGCTGTAGAATAATTCACCTGGCAGCACCTGCATGGGCTGCAGTTATGCCTTCATTCTGCTGCACAGGCATACTATGCAATTGCGTCTTCTACAGCAGCTTGAGTTCTACACGTCAGTCTCCATGCCACAGATATCCTTGAAGAGCTACTGTCTGGAAAGAAAATACTTCTGTTCTTCCTTGTGGGTCTGCTTTACTGTCAAGACAGAGATGGTAGAAATTTAGGCAGCCTTAACAAAGCTTCTGATATTAATGCATCATTTCTCCACAACGGTGCTAATTTTGTTGCTTATCTCTGTTTTACAACCAAGAATCCAGCTGTCATAATTACAAGGCAAACTGTACTTCAGCTGCTGTGGCAGTCCAGCATGCCTGCACCCCCAAGTGGCAGTTTTGCCTTTCTTTTTAATTCTTCTTGAGGGAATAATCCCGTAATACAGCCTCTTTATTGCCCCAATTAGGAAATCTAAAGGACCTAACTATATTTGGTACTGGGATGCCTTTTTCCACTGAGAACCTGTGACTAGCAGCTGATTAAAATGACACAGATACAGCTTCTTCAAAGCCAGGCATTGTTTATTCAGCCAAAAGGGATGAAACAACAAAAGGCTTTTATGTTCAGTTCTTACCTAAAGTGAAATGCCTTTTGTTTTCAGATTTTGAGTAAGTTTTTATTCAACAAAATCTGTCTCCCCACCTCAGAGGAATCACACTGTTGCTGCAGCTTTCTTGCTGCCATCTGTGCTGGGCTCCTCTTCATGTGCTGCTTTTCCCCTGTGTTTCAGGAAGGACCATGCAGGAACTCCCCATTGCCCCATACCTTTCTTCTAGCCCAGTTGTTTAGCACAGAGTAATGCAATGTCCTGCTCCAACTGGGTGCTGTGAGAATGACCCCAAGGTACAGACTGTCCCTCCAAAATCAAATGTTTTCTTAATACGGGTCTTCTGATATGCACCAGCCAAACCTATTTACTGCGCTAGCCTGAGTTTTACCCAGAACTCCCTGTGCTGTTGTGCTATGGGCTGGCAGTTCTTCAGTGCTGCATCATAAGCGTTGTCATTGGGGTTGTTGAGGTTACAACGTGTCACAGCATTCTCTGCCTCCAGTGCTGGATCCCTGACCTGACCTTCTCAGCGAAGAGGCTAATCTGGTGTCCTTTGTTGTCCTTGAAAGTTCAGAAATGGTGGATTTTTGCCATTTGTTATATCCACCTATTTTTAAGCCACTTGCCTCACTTGGCAGCTGGAAAAACTCATGACTCTGCTACCATTTATAAGGACTATAGGTATGTAAACATCATTTTCACATGGTAAACCTCAAGACCCAAGGCATCTTGAAGGTTCTCTTTCCCTTATTTGCTTACATATCTGCAGATTTTTAATGACTTCCCAATGGTGAAGGCACTCAGCTGAAATATAGATTAGATGGGATGGGGATGGCACAAGCCATTGAAGCTCAAGCTGACGTTCTCACCTTTTATATGAATTTGAATACCTATACACATATATGAGGGGCAGTCAACATGGCTTCACCAGGGGGAAAACATGTTTGACCAATCTCTTAGCCTTTTATGAGGAAATAACATGGTGGATGGATGATGGCAGAGCGGTGGATGTGGTCTACCTTGACTTCAGCAAAGCATTTGACACAGTCTCCCACAGCATCCTCACGGCTAAATTGAGGAAGTGTGGACTGGATGATCAGGTAGTGAGGTGGACTGTGAACTGGCTGAAGGAGAGAAGCCAGAGAGTTGTAGTCTATGGGGCGGAGTCTAGTTGGAGGCCTGTAACTAGTGGAGTGCCTCAAGGGTCAGTACTGGGACCGGTATTATTTAATATATTCATCAACGATTTAGATGAGGGAATTGAGTGTACTATCAGCAAGTTTGCTGATGACACTAAGCTGGGAGGAGTGGCTGACACGCCAGAAGGCTGTGCTGCCATCCAGCGAGACCTGGACAGGCTGGAGAGTTGGGCAGGGAATAACTTGATGAAATATAACAAGGGAAAGTGTAGAGTCCTGCATCTGGGCAGGAACAACCCCAGGTTCCAGTATAGGTTGGGGAACGACCTGTTAGAGAGCAGTGTAGGGGAGAGGGACCTGGGGGTCCTAGTGGACGACAGGATGACCATGAGCCAACACTGTGCCCTTGTGGCCAAGAAGGACAATGGCATCCTGGGGTGTATTAGAAGAGGGGTGGTTAGTAGATAGAGAGAGGTCCTCCTTCCCCTCTACTCTGCCCTGGTGAGACCCCATCTGGAATATTGTGTCCAGTTCTGGGCCCCTCAGTTCAAGAAGGACAGGGAGCTGCTGGAGAGAGTCCAGCGCAGGGCAACAAAGATGATTAAGGGAGTGGAGTATCTCCCTTATGAGGAAAGACTGAGGGAGCTGGGTCTCTATAGTTTGGAGAAGAGGAGACTGAGGGGTGACCTTATAAGTGTCTATAAATATATAAAGGGGGAGTGTCATGAGGATGGAGCCAGGCTCAGTGGCAAACAATGATAGGACAAGGGGTAATGGATACAAACTGGAACACAAGAGGTTCCACTTAAACTTGAGAAGAAACTTCTTCTCGGTGAGGGTGACAGAACACTGGAACAGGCTGCCCAGGGAGGTTGTGGAGTCTCCTTCCCTGGAGACATTCAAAACCCGCCTGGACACATTCCTGTGTAACATTATCTAGGTGTTCCTGCTCCAGCAGGGGGATTGGACTAGATGATCTTTCGAGGTCCCTTCCAATCTCTAGCATACTGTGATACTGTGTGATACTGTGATACTTTTATTACATCTGTATCTTTATCTGTAATGCAAAATTCTTCTCTCTGTCATGTGAATTCATGGTATGCTTCATGTTCTGGAATTTAGTAGCCCTTAAATGGGACTAAGAGCTGCCAGATACTAATCCTTACTCATCCTGTCTGCTTCCTTTTTCTGTCATCTGTTGCATGAACAGAGGACACGAAGATTGCTTTTCAATTTCCAGATTGTTTCCACGCTTCAGGATAATTACTGCTGAGTGTATTTATCTGCAATCAAATATCCAAATCTTTATTTTATTTGTTTACTAATCATTCAGGGTCATGAACTTTTTTTGCATCCAATTTGTTTAAATTCTTCCATCTAATTGATCAACATAGTTTACCAGGGATTTCTGCCTAACAGGATTATCAGATAGGGACCCTGGAAAAGGCTAAGGATCCATCTTGATTTTCTGGAATGGAAAGAGTAGACTGAGATCAATTTCTGCCTTTCAAAAGGAAAATGCAACCTTGTCAGCTAGGCAAGAGCTATTCCGCAGCTGTAATGTCCATTTTTTTCCCTTAGTCTTCCTTCCATTAGTACTTTATTTTACCTCTTTTGTCTGCATTATTTCCTGTCCTACCTCAGATGCTCAAATTAACCCTTTAAAGTGTTGCAGTACATTAAACAGAAAAAACCCGTACAGCCATTAGACACATTGGCAGCCACGTCATTTGCCACACTGCCCTTACATAAAAAGCCATCAGTAAAGGAATAGCAACAACAAAATTTAATGTACAAAATGAGCACATTTTTAGCATAAGAAACAGAATAATCCTTAATGGTAAACAGTAGTGGTATAAGTCTAACACTTGTTACACGAAAGGTGAACTGAGTAACTCTCATCAATGCTGCAGTAGTAAAAGAGTAAGAGCTATCCTTACTTTCCCCAATGTTTTGCCAGTTTCAGAAGTCACCTAATAAACACAAATGTAACCTGTCAATTACCAAATAACACCTTTAGGGTATCTTGGATACCAGCTTTGCTTGAAAGATTAGTTTTATCACTGGCTCCAGTCAAAGCACTGGCCAGGTTTGAGTCTTCTTAAAGTGAGAGATCAGGACAAGCTCAGAGATCAGGGTATACAGGCAGAGATTATATTACTACCTCAATTATAATTAGGGCTTTAAAAAGCCACTCACTGCTGCACACAATCAGTGGAACTTTCCACAATATTTTCTAATAATATGTACTTTGTTCACCGGGGATTTGTCATACGCCATTCGCCATCACTGGTTACTCTGATTCTGCAAGTCATCAGCATCTCTTTTCCTTGGAGAAAAAAACAGATACGACTGTCTGTCACCACCACTGCAACACTGCCAGCATTATTCTTTTGGTTGACACTGCCTCTGAAGAAGGGAACAATTCTTTCTTTTATCTCTTCCAGAACAGAGCCCAATCCCCCACATCTTGAACATGCAAGGTTTCCAGTTAAGCCAACACAGGGTTTTGTTGCATAAAGTGTAGAAGATCCTGCTTCCCTCAAATCTTTCTGGTTCAAAAGAAGTGTCATGTAATGCTGCATCACAGGAAAGGGAGAGAAGTGGCTGCAACACAGGGAAACATGCAAACTTTATTTAAAAAAAAAAAAAAGTACCTTTTCTTTCAGTCTTCCATACGATGTTTTTTTTTTTTTTTTTTACTATTTATAGAAAGGAAGCATCAAAATAAGTGCTGTGATTGGTTTTGAGTCCTTTTATCTTGGAGATAAGCTGTTACTGTCTGCAGAAGTCAGATATTTAAGAATCCCATGCATTGTCTAAACTCCTGAGTATGATATAAAATGAATCTTTTGCCACCCATAATATGAATGTATAATGCACATGAGAACATAAAAGACGAGAAGGGTGCACAGGCTAAGTGTGACAGCGACCCCTGGAATGTGGTATTCCTACTTTTTGTTCTTCATATCCTTCTAAACACCTCTGAAGTTATGGAACTAGATGCTAATTAAGCTGAAATTACTCTCTGCTCACTTGTGAAATTAAGTTAGCAATTTAGATTTATGAGAGTGGTGAATGGTGGTTCTTTTGGGAGTAGTAAGATGTGTAGAAGCTGAGCGCCAACAAATGTGTCTGTTCACTGCCTCCACAGGCAGCTCTTCACCAACACCATGTTGTTCCTCTACTTCTGTATAAGGAGGTCTGAGTTAAACGTTAATGTCACTTGTCCTGGGTTCAGCAGTAGCAGTCATGTTTCTCCTCCTAGGTAGCTGGTGCAGTGCAGTGTTTTGACTTTCGGCTCGGGAACAGAGCTGATAGCAATGATGTTTTGGTTTGGCCAAGGACTTTGTGAGCCTCACGCTCTGCTAGGGAGGAGGGGAAGCCGAGAGGAAGCAGAGACAGGACACCTGACCCAAGCTAGCCAAAGAGGTATTCTGTACCAGCACTGGCAGCTGCTCTGAGGTCTCCGTTTAAGTAGCCTTCAGGCTGAATCAGCCCAGCTCTCTCAGCCTGTCTCCAGAGCAGAGCTGCTCCAGCCCTCACAGCGTCTCCATGGCCTCCTCTGGACTTGCTCCAACAGCTCCACGTCCCTTTTGTGTTGTTGCCCCAGAGCTGGATGCAGGACTGCAGGTGAGGTCTCCCCAGAGTGCAGGAGAGGGGTAGGATAACCTCCTTTGACCTGCTGGTTACACTTCTTTTGATACAGACTAAGACGCAGGTGGTTTCTGGGCTCATGGGTCATGGGAAGCTTCATGTCAACACAATATCAATCAACAGTGTTAAGGTGCTAAGCAAAAGATGCAGCCTGATAAAGCGTCACTTGTGGCAATCTGCATATAGTGGGTGTTCTGACATGTGCACTAATTGGTTTCTGCTCCAGATTAGCAGTGATGCTGTGATACTGCTCAGATGAGTGCAGGTCACTTGGCTGGAGAACTGTGGGGAGCCACTGCTCTTGTGGATGCTCAGCTGAGCATCCACAGTGTTTGTGACATTACTTAACCCCGTGCTTTTTCACCTACACCAGTTTACGAAATACTTTTACACTTGATAGCAAGGAGTAGTCTGACTGACATGTTGGATATTATGTTTCTGTCCCCTCAATGGCCTCATCCTGCTTGCAACTCCAAACATGTACTCAAAATCAGTCAGCAGAAGAGAGGCTATATGGTTGAATAGACCTTGGTTCCTTATGCAATCAGTTTAACATGCACCTCTTCTTTTTTCTTTTTCTTTTTCATTTTCTCTTTTTCTTCTTTTCCTTTTTCTCTTTCTTTTTTCCTCTCTTTTTCTTTTTTTTTCTTTTTCTTTTTCTTTTTCTTTTTCTTTTTCTTTTTCTTTTTCTTTTTTTTCTTTTTCTTTTTTTCTTTTTCTTTTTCGTTTTCTTTTTCTTTTTCTTTTTTTTCTTTTGCTTTTGCTTTTGCTTTTGCTTTTTCTCTTTTTTTTTCTTTCTTTTTTTTTTTTTTCTTTTCTCGTTTTTTTTTAATCTACTGTGAGGGTGGTGAGGCCCTGGCACAGGGTGCCCAGAGAAGCTATGCCTGGCCCATCCCTGGCAGTGCTCAAGGCTGGGTTGGACGGGGCTTGGAGCAGCCTGGTCTAGTGGAAGGTGTCCCTTACTGTGGCAGGGGGTTGAAGCTGGAGGAGCTTTAAGTTCCCTTCCAAACCAAACCGTTAGATGATTCTATTAGTAATAGCGCAAGGAGTAGTGGTTAGATATAAAGAAGAAATTATTTTCAAGTTTGTCTCCACTGGTGCATGATTCTCATTTTCTCCACTTGTATTCTGGCTTCCTTGCACTAGTAAAGATTGTTCTACCCTGCGTGTTTGTACTCCCTTTTCTGGCAAAGCTAAATCATGATTGTTAATGGGAGTGTTCAGTCACTATCAAACATGCATACCATTCTAAACAGCTCTTTAGAGAAAAAGGTACAACAGTTTTTTGAAATCTCAGCAAAGTTCACCTTGCCTGTCATCCCTTAATATTAGGACCTTTTGCCAGCCTCAGTCGTTGCAGGAGCATATGTAAAGTGCAGCCCAGTGAGTCAGCCTTGGAGAAGCTGGAAGGATTAACTCTTACGCAATATATATTGCAGTCTCTGAAATCTGTGTTCCCTGGTGTTACCACAGCCTGATTAAATGAGGCTGCAGCTGAATTTCTACAAACTACACAAGAGCTGTGGTAGAAGAAAGTTGATAACACTTCTAGTACAGCTTTTTAGAGGCAAATCTGAAGTTCCTACCTTAAATTTCTAATGACAAGCATTTTAGGGTTTTTTTGGCTGCTTGTTTTTGTGTTTACTTGTTTGTTTCTAGCGGTACACAAATGCTGAATCGACAATTTTGCAAACTTGTGTTCCACCAAGGTCTGCATCCTACTGTTATTTATATTAGAATTCCAAGGATAACACCTTGAATGAACTTGGTAAACAATTTTATTTCAGTTACCCACAGAAGATATTTTCATCTTAGAAAGAATATGCTTTAACCATTCAAACTGCAAGCAGTTCTTAGGGAATGTGAGGCTGCTTTTTCTTGAACATTCTGTTGCAGATCATTCCAGTAAATAAGAAGAGTAAGAGTTTATTCCTTCCCCCCCCCCCCCCCCCCCCCCCGGCTTGGGTATTCTTTTTTTTTTCTGTGACAGAGAAAAAGAGATTTGGAACATAATTTTAAAAATTATTTTTTCTTTCAGCACTTATATTGCACAGTTTTAACAGCTCATTCACGCTGAATTTCAGAACCCATGGGAGGAACCATTAAATCACAATAAAGTGTTTAATAGAGTTGTGCCATCTGCATTTCAGAAACTTAGCTGCAAAATGAGCCAAAGATCTTGTGATTTCAAAATAAGAGGATATTACTAGAGGCAGGAGACTTCTGGCACCTGGTCTCTCATGGTGGAATGCATTTCAAATCATCGTTACATACACTTAATATATTTCAATTACTGGTCTTGTGTGAAACAAGAAGACAACTAAACAAAACTTTTTCTTTCATTCTCTGATGAGCTGGCACCCTATCAGGAGATTTTGTAAACCATTCAGGTTGGAATCTGTCAATGTAAGAGATTTTATGGATACTTTCATGCAACTGCAGTGAACTGACAAGAATAATCTCAACGTATGACTTGTCACATAATTTTTTTTTTAAGTGATCTTGGTTTTATTTTTTCATTTCCTTTTTTTCAATAGTTTTTGTTTGTTTGTTTGTTTCTTGATTTAACGCCTAGAGATGTGTATTAGAAATTCATATTCAGCACAACAACAAAACCACCAATGTTCAGGAAAGGAAATGTGCTAGTGATTTCTGAAAGTCGGTATTTTTAATGACTGGTAGGACATTTTTGCGCAAGATGGAAAAGGGCATACTCATCTAAAGAAGACAAAACATCCTCTTTTCAGATTGTTATTGGTACAACAGAAAATTTGTCTGGCACAAGATGCTGATTTTGTTACCCATACTGTGAATCAGGAAACAGCTTCTGCATCTGGCTTTCTGGTATATCAGTCAAAGACTATTTCCTTCCCCTCAGGGACTCCAGTTTTCCAAGAGTACTGTGGTTCTCAAAATTAAAAGTTTGAGGAATCTTCTTTTTGTCCCATTTGATTGTATCTCTATTGGCAGTCAAAACTTATTTTCCAGGCAGCTGTTGTAGAGGCTGAGGTATGAGGCTGCCCCGTACCAGAGGCCTTGGCAAGGTGCAGCAGCGGCAGCCACTTCCCTGGAGGATTCCCAGTTTGAGATTACAGCCAAAACCACAAAGCACTGGTTAAGATCAAAAGGAATGGGCCAAAAATAAGTAAACAAATACAATGTCTTATGACAAAAGAAGAACTATCCATGCAATTCTTTCTTTTTATATTTGTGGTATTAATTGCATCAGATATGGGTTTTAGAAAAGAAATCATTAAAAGATGACATGGGTTTTCTGAGTTAAAAGCTCCTTCAGTCCTCAGACTGACATCTGTATCCTCACAGGAATTTCTTAAGATCATGCAGGTCCCAGAGCACCAGTAGCGACATCTCTTTTGAGTTCAAAATCAGGACATCTCTCCCTGGAACAGGAGGTTGTTACAGTACTACTTTACCTCATTAGTAGTCAATCCTAATAACAGTAATAGTTGTAGTAGCAGTAGTAGAAATAATAATAATTATTTTTTTTATATTATTATTTCTTTAATGGAAATGGAGACTCAAAACCCAAAAATATCTTTAAGTACAGGCAAGTAAAACAAGGAACAAACAACATTTATGTCATCACTGGATGGGCACAATGGTCACATTCAACAGAATTTATAATGCATTGTGACTACATGTTTCTACTATTAATGTATATGTAGTATACATATGCTACATGTTAATACAATAAATAATTCTTAATAACAGGAAAATATATAAACATTCCACATAAATGTTTTCTTTCTCCAAGTTTTTTATGTATGTCCCTCTGCTTACTCCTTTTAGATATCCTGGGGTGCTACCTGAGTGGTGGTTTTGATATAACACAAACTTTGTTTAATGCTTGTATTTGGGAATTTTGTCTCTTCAGTGAGAAGACTTTAAAGGGCAATTTTTATCCTCCATTTTTCTCAACCTGGAAAATCTTCCTGTTTAAGAGATTTGCTTACACAGCAACATGAAAGCAAAAGTACTGTAAGAGGTGTTTCTGTATGTATTTATTTCTAAATGTAGTGCTCAAGAATTAGAATTTTCAGAAAGGCAGTTTTCTTTAAAGTCTTTTGGTTCCAGATGGCTAAATAGGAAAGATTAATTACTGCTATAAAATTCAATTATAAAATATGGATGGATATAGTATGGAAGCATATTATTTGTCAAGTTATTTTTCTATATAAGCAGTCAAATATTCTAGTATCTCGCAGATTGGGGTGGCTTTTAAAAATTTGGTATACTCATTGACCATAAGTGTAATAGTATCTAACATCTATGCAACAGCAAGGTTTTGTGGCTTTGGTAATCAAATAGCCCTATTGGAGCACTGCAGTCATAGAGAACAAGAATATTAAATCTCAAACCCCCTCTTTTCATGATGGGAAAAGGAGAGGAAAAAGAAAAAAAAAAGCTGATAAGGCTAACCAAAGATACACTTTATAAAAAACTTTTTGATTATAGAATCAAATGGTTTGGATTGGAAGTAGCCTTAAAGCTTACCCAGTTCCAACCCCCTTTCACGAGCAAGGGCACCTTCCACTAGACCAGGTTGCTCCAAGCCCCATCCAGCCTGGCCTTGAACATTGCCAGGAATGGGGCAGGCACAACTCTTTGGCTTCCTCCCAAGTACTATAACACTTTCTTCCTCATATTCCTACTTTCTTACTCTTGCTTTTCTTTCACACACAAACATGAACATGTGCAATGATTCAGACTTCTAACCTCAATATTCACTTTTGTTTTATTATCATTAACCTTTGACAAGTTGGTTAAAATCCAGCTTTTCAAACATATATATACATGCAGGTAAAAATGATCCATTAACACACAGATTTTTTCTGTGCCAAAACAGCTTCTTCAGCCTAGGCAAGGCTTAAATTCACTTGTACAGTGCTCAGATTAATACAAAAAATTGTATCTGAAATGCAAAAAAAATTATGACCTTCAAGCTTGAAGAAAAGTCACATTCTATTAGATGGACAGGGAATAGTTGTACTTCAGTGCCAAATGTTATTTGTTGATTCACGTATCATTCCTGCTTCTGGCAACCTAAGTCCCTAGAGATCAAAGGAGTGGCCCAACCTACCAATCCTTTAGAGATTGAGGTTTTTTTTCGTCCTGGTAATTTGTTTTTTTTATCCTGTTCTGCAGATGCTGTTTTGTTACAAGGCTGGAAAATACACCCTTTACACTGATGTGCAATTAACCAAGATTAATCAGAGATAATAAATTGACTATCAGAGGTAATAAAAATTACACCTGTACTTAATCTACTGTAGCCTCCCAAGCCGAACTGACACACTGTGAACTGCACAAGAAAAAATTGCTGCCTCTACCTAGTTCACCTTATCTAGAATCAATGATGATCTGAATATGAAATTTCTTTCAATTCTTGAGAAAAAAAAAAAGCTGATGATTTCGTATGTTCAGGATTGCAAACACAGAATTTCTTTGTTAAGGTTTTAGAGCAAGAGCACGAGAGCATGTTTGATATGTTTGGCATGTCCCCAAACAGTGGGAAGATCAGTTGCAAAATGCTGGCACTTTTGTCTCTCCATAGGCAGAAAGACACACACATAATTTAGACAGCAACTGCTCACACTGATGAGAAGATGCAGAATAATCAACCTACAAGGGTGAGGAGGTCTTTGGTCATTAAAAAAAAAAAAAAAAAAAGGAGATACTACCATGGGAAGCAGAAGAAGGATCAGAGGTTCCTTTTCATTGGAGGGCCACAGAAAATAACTAGAAATATCATCAAAGACTGAGAAAATAAAAGGCAGGAGATAAATTCATTTAAAAGAGACTGAAATATGTGATGTGGGGGAGAAATATTAATTAATTACTAGAAGGGTGTAACAAGATGGTACTGCAGTGTGTCTTCATATTGGAGGACAGAGGTTATATCATGGTTTGAGTGTCATGCAGATACTGCAGTAGATTTTGACAAGGAAAACAAATAAATGAGCCCACAACATATGTAGAAAACAAGGCTTAATTAGGTCTGTTGCTTATAGAGAAATTCTTTTTTAAAATACAGATGCTTTGGAAATTTAAATCTAATATATTTTGTAAATTTATTAGTTGTAGAAAGGGCAAACTAATCTTTTCTCTCTGCCTTTATCTATAGTAACAGAAGACGTGCATACATGTACAAATGCTAACATTAATACTTTGATCACTTGCAAGAAACACACATTTAGCCAGCAATTTTAAAGACAAAAACTATTGTACATACAGTTGGTGATATCATCTCTAATAAAAATAATAGATACTCTTGTAACAATATAGATGACCAGCATTTATGAGAGTCCATAGTTAGCATTCTGTCTGAATTTTTGTTTTATCACTTCTCATTTCCATTCACTTAGAAAGTTACCCATTGAGCTCATCATTTTAAGACAGTATATCTCTTTATATGTTTCTGTTTGATTCAGGGTTGCTTTTATAAAAGGCAGAAGGGGAAGCTGGAGCACAAACTACATCCTCATGAGCCAAGGAACAGTTCCAATAACTTGTGTTCACTGTAGTAGTAAGATTAATTTGCAAAATCTGAAACTTCATAAATAAGAACAAAAGGACATAATTCCATAGGAATTTCACTTACATTGATCCTTATTACACCAAAAATGTCAATACAAAGAGCAGTGTGATTTACTATGCATTTTTAATGTTCTGTAATATTTAATGGCAGCAATACAAGTAAACAAATCAAGACAAGAATTTACTTGCCACCGTTTAGTGACTTGGAGTCATGTGGACATTCATGACTAAGATTTTGAAGAAAGATCTTTCAAAGCATACAGTATCATACACAGTAGCAATTATTCTGGTTTGGTTTTTTTTTCTGTCTGTAGAGTTTTACACCGTTTGATATCTTTGATATATTTGTCAGTCTCTTCAGTATACACTGATTAGAAAATTAGTGTTGGGTTTCTTTTTTTTTTTTCTGAAATATTTACAGTATCTTTAATATTTTTCCCAGTATTGAAAATTAAAAATACTTTTACAGTTGATTACAAGAAAGAGAGTGTGTTACTACAAATAATCAAGGAAACAAAATGTCAAAAAGAGAGACAGATATTTGAGTAACAAAATGTTGAAATTCCTTGGAATTTAAACACAGGGTATGATTTTTCATTCAAAAAAAAAAAAAAGGAAATTAGGTGGAATAATGAAGAACAAAAACCTGATTTTACTAAGTAATATACAGTCATTTAGTAACTCAGAAGATCGTTTTTTCCTACAGTCCTGCACTAAGGTGAAGAATACCCTGATTAGGAAGTGTATATTTACTAACACCTGTGATTTGCCAGCCTATCTGCTGTTCTTTGAAAGAGAGTTTCATTGACCAGTTCAATGGTCTGTAGTTCATCGACAGTCTCACTTAACATGCCTGTATCTCGTCATCTCTTAATGCTCACACAAATGATCATAACACATAGTGTTAAAATATGTGCACAGAGCACTCAATCAAATTAAAACCAAATACAAAAAACTTAATGTGGAAAACCATAGTTCATTTCTGCTAGGCAATGTTGAGGATACTTATGACATATATGCGATATATTAATAAAAGAGAAAGACATTCCTCAACATCTGCTATGTCTTACTTGCTTTAAAACCTTATTAGCACTTGCAAAACAAAACAATATAGGTTCACATTTATTCTCCTTTATTTTGTCTGGTCAATATCTTCCCTTTTTCCATGCAACTGTCAAAGACAGGAACTAAGTTTACAGAAAAACTAGATTAAGAAAAATTGTTCAATAAAACCTAAATTATTCAGAAGAGGGAGGGGCGCTGAGTGATAACATTGATCAACATATAAGGCTTTCAACATCAGCTGTGTTTCTACAGCTCTCAGTTGTGCTGCATCCCAATATATCATCAACTCCCAATCTTTACACAAGAATTAGTTGTCCTTTTAAACGCTTGGTTTGTCTTCAGCAATAATTAGAAATAAAAGATACCTCCACAACAGGTATTAAAATCCAACAGTGCTTCATCAGGAATACTTCCATATCAATTAAACCTAATCACTAATGCAAGAATTTTTATGGTCCACCTCAATGATACTTTCTACAGATGAAGCAGCTATGGCTGCAAGTTTCTCATAGTGTAACAAAAAAAAAAAGGCACAACTAACATAACGGCAATTTTCTCCTCATATACTTACAATTTGTGATTTTTATTTTATTTTTTATAAGTGCAACATCCATTCTTAAAGTGTATTCTAATGTTTATTTAAAATAACTGTATTTTTTTCCACTTCTATTTTTTTTTTTCTTTTTTTAAAATTTTATGTACATAGAGCCTATGGACAACCTACATTATTATGTTTAGATTTTCTCAGGTTTTTGCACAGAAATAGAGAATTCACAATGGCATCTTCTGGAGGGAATTATGACTTGATTGTTCGTCATTTGCTGCGTCTGTGCTACTCATCAGTGAAGACATAAGTGAGAAACACACATCATTCCTCCCAGAAGCATGAAGCATCACAAATGTTACTTGTTTGTGTTGTAGGGTTCCCATAAAAACTACTAAAAGGATATAATTGTTTAAAAAATATCTTTTAGCTTTTAAATGTGTGGAAAGACATCCTGAATAAGAAGAAAATAAGTAACTGTGAAGTGCCTGGAAATTATCTGAGAACTCCATCTACCCTGTCATACCTTTCCCATGTATCTAATATTATATGTTGGAAATTGTTATACTGATACTTAACTGACTCCCATAATATCTGAAATACCTGAAATGCTGAGGCATACAAGTTCCTGCATTGGAAGCTGTTGCAGAAGCAATAATAAAGGTATTTCAGACTGCAGGATCCTTTTTCATTCCCTTGCAGGTGCTCAAATATAGCTAAAAAATTAAAACCAAGATGAAAGAAAATTTTAGATAGCTTTTCTCACAGTTCTGTCATTTAATATGGAAATAATTTAAATAGTGCTAATATCGTAGAATCACAGCATGGTTTGGGTTGGAAGGGACCTTAAAGCTCATTCAGTTCCAATCTGCTTCCATGAGCAGGGACACCTTCCACTAGACCAAGTTGCTCCAAGCCCCATCCAGCCTGGCCTTGAGCACTGCCAGGGATGGGGCAGCCACAGCTTCTCTGGGCAACCCGTGCCAGGGCCTCAGCACCCTCACAGGGAAGAACTTCTGCCTAAGAGCTCATCTCAGTCTCCCCTCTGTCAGGTTAAAGCCATTCCCCCTTGTCCTGTGCCTACAGGCCCTTGTCCAAAGCCCCTCTCCAGCTTTCTTGTAGCCCCTTTAGGCACTGGCAGCTGCTCTAAGGTCTCCCCTTAAGGAGCCTTCTCTTCTCCAGGCTGAACCAGCCCAGCTCTCTCAGCCTGTCTCCAGAGCAGAGCTGCTCCAGCCCTCACAGTATCTCTGTGGCCTCCTCTGGACTTGCTCCAGCAGCTCCATGTCCCTCTTGTGTTGTTGCCCCAGAGCTGGATGCAGGACTCAAGGGGGGGGGGGGGGGGGCGTCGGGGGGGGGTGTCTTCCCAGAGAGCAGCAGAGAGGCAGAATTCCCTCCCTTGACCTGCTCCTCACGCTCTGGGGATGCAACCCAGCACAAAGGGTGGGGGTGGGTTTTGGGCTTCAGCATACACTGAAGCTGGGTCATGGGGGCTTCTCACCACCCGACACCCCCAAGTCCTTCTCCTCAGGGTTGCTCCATCCAGTCTGCCCAAGCCTCTGTGCTGGGCATTGCCCTGACCCAGGGGCAGGACCTTGCACCTTCTTAATAATAAACTGATGTGGTGTTTTGTTGGATTGCAAGACTAATTGTTTGTTGAGTGTTTTGTGGGGGGTAGATTTTGTTTGTTTGATAGTTTCTTTATGGCAGATTCCCTCTTCATAGACGTTTTACAGAAGAAAAGCTCTTAGCTTCCTGGCTTAATCTTTCCCTATTATGTTTCCAGGATAGCATCATATAATTTCTTCTACTATTAACTTGATTACAAACCTACCTTTAAGGACCATAGAGCGCTTCCAAATAAAAACAAAATTGAATATTTTTAAATGCACATATTTTTTGTAACTCTTTATGTTACAAAATGTAAAAAAAAAAAAAAAAAGGTAAATATTTTGTCTTAAAGAAAAAAGTTTTCTTCCAGTTTTATTTTTATTTTTTTCAGTATTCAAATATAGCTTTCTAGAGCTGATGCATACCTGATTCACTTGTTTTGCTTTTATCAGGCCCCTAAAGTGGGAGTGTAAGCTGTGTCAAAACACTGTCCGTGCCTAATCCTTCTGCCTCTTCCTTCTGCCTACCCAACACCCTGACAATTTCTTCCATGATGCAAATGAAGAGGCTGTTCCTTCCTCATATTTGACAGGCTGTCATAGCTGGATATATAGGAGAAAGTATGCTAATGCTGCATTTCTTCCATAACTATACATGCATCGTCCTCTGATCCCTCAGGAGGTCCTGAAATGCTGCATTTAGAAGTAGTCTGTATATAGTTTTTCTGTCTAGCTGCTTATTGTAAGAATCTATCTCTAATACAGATGACTTACAAGAAGGCAACCACAGTTCCAGAAGATGAGTTGGTAGAGTGTTTAGGAAACAAGCTGGAGACTAATGTTACAAGTGCTGAGTTTCTGTGTGATGTTTCATGGCCCATCAGGTACGTAATGGAATGGTCAGCACTATCGGAGGCATGCTAAGGTGCAACCACCTGTGCTACCCCATGAGCTGAGAAAGCAGTAAGGCTCCAAGCCATGCTGCTCCTGAGCACAGAGGCAAAGATGTGCCATCCTGATACTCAGACAGTGCAGGCAGATAAGACATATCTTATGTTTTACATATCTCACAAGGCTTTCTAGACGCATCACTTAACCACATGGAGTGGGCAAGGTGGTCACAGCCACATGCTGCTTCTCGCACTGTGGTCCCTGGAGGTTATTCGGTCAAGAAAGACCACTGTGCTGTAGCATGTTCTCAAATCATGCTGCTCTGGACAAAACAAATGCATCCTCTGTGTGTCTATTCTTTTTTGTAAATGAGGATGATCTTGATCCCTGATTAGGCAAAGATCTTTGTGGTGTAATAGATACATGGGAGGCTCTCAGAAGCTACATTAAATGAAATGCAGAAGTACCTCCTGATAGGTATTTATTGCAAAAATATTAGGAGGTGTGGGGTGATGCAGAAAGAGGAAAAGCCTTATAAGTATTGTCAAACGCTGAACTGAAAGTATAATTTAGCAAGTCACATTAAGGGCATGTATATTTCTATTTAATGAGAAATTAAGTAACATTAATTCTCAGTGGCTTCTTCAAAATACACTTCACATGTTAGGTTGAATTTAGGATGAAAGTCATGAACTTTTTGCTACTGCTAGCACATAATATGCTACTAGTCAGGAGCACACTTTGAAATATGAGGGAAGGTTATTGCTAAAATGTTGGCTGTGCTCCTTGAGAAACTTCTCTTTTTGCAGTAGAAAATGTTGACAGATTCATGCATTTGTATCAATATCTTCCTGTCTGTCCAACTGTTTTCTCTGTATGATTAATGTATTTTCAGTTAATTTCTGAGATCTTTGTCATGTCAAGAGGTAGGCAGACAGCATGCTAAACACAGCTTCATAAATATATAAACAAATAATTAAGGATCTTGAATGTTATTTTTTGAAAATTAGACAATTCTTCATTAAATGCTGTTGATAATATGGTGTAAAGTATGACATCAACAAATTTTAATATTACTTTAAAAATAGGTATTACCAGTAGGGAATTATTAAATGGCTTGCATAGAAAAGTGGCTTAAAATATGGGTTTCTTTATCCTTTTTTGCTGTTATTGGTGTTGTTGGATAGCTCTCTTCCAAAACTGGAGAATAATAAAGATCAAAAATTTTGTACTGAACCACAAAACAGATGCTACTGCTGGCACTAAAATTGTTTCTGCGTCAGTTCTGGATGGTTTTTCTGAGAATAGGGCTGTGAGGCTTTTGCTTAGATCCTTGTAGTCGTTACGAAAGGGAGGAAAGCACTTCTGGTAAATATCTTTGATACTTCCAGGCTAATATTGTCTACACTAGATTTGGGCTGATTAGGGTCACTCATTCTGAAAAGTTTTGTTGCATCTGGGAAAAATACAGGAAAGTAGACAAGCAAAAGGTAAAATATTACACTCTGTTTTAAACTGGCAGTCTACCCTGGGCTGTGGTTATTAAAATTCATCATCAGTCATGAAGTCGTGTAACGTAGAAACACCTTATTGGTGTGGATGAGATAAGTTACTACATACACATTTTTTCTTTCAGGCATTCATTAATTATTTTGTATTAGTCTTATATATTATATTAGTCTATTAGACTATATATTAGTCTTCTATATGAACACAAACTGTGGGTTCTCCTAGTTATTTTTGCATCCAACCTCCAGCCTTCCTTTTGTGTTTTTCGTTAAACTTTTTTTTGTCCCCTCTTAAAAAAACAAACAAACAAAAAAACCAACCAAACAACCAAACAAAAAAACCCAACCAAAATTATTTCACAGAAAAAGGACTTAATTTTTCTGTGGGATGGATCAGAGCTACCTGGTCTTCTGTTGGTGCATTAAAAATGGGCAAACTGAAGTACAAGTATTTGAAGACAGTTTGGATATACATGTAGTTAAGGGTACTGAAGGAGCCATCAAAATTTACCCGTTCATCTTTAGACACACACTTTTGCAAAGATTCACCATGTTTTAGTCTAAAAATAACAGGACACTTTAATCTCCTTGGTTTTATGTTTGGAGTTGCCTTTTCCCTTTCTTATTCTCATTTCCTTTCCTGTTCCCCTTCTTCTACTCCTTTCCTTTTCCCCTTTCCCATTCCCTTCCCCTTCCCCCTTCACTTGCACCTTCTAACTTTACGTGCTCCCATGGACCACATAAACCACTGAAATGTAAAGGTATGAAGACCTTTCGTACAGAATTCTGTTTCACTCAATTTCTTTTCATTAGTTTCATCATGATATTTGCAGGTTTCCTCTGGATGACAGAGAAATATATTCCTTTAAGGAAAATTAAAGCTTCTAACTTGCTTTCTTTTTTCTTATATGGGACCTATGTTCACCATTAAAGCAAAGAAAGAAAAACAGTCATTACTTTTTTCCAAGGATACTGCTTACAAAAGTGAATATATGTAAAATATTAGACTATTCACACCATATGGCAGATTGAGCCTAAGTAAGCCTACATCCCCTGTCATGGTTTAAACCCAGTCAGGCAACTTGTTCACTCACTCCCAGTGAGTGGTGCCAAGCTGACAACAATCGAGGTCCGTGTTCCCCCCCCACCGGGACTCTCCCCTTCCCCGCTCCCAGAGGAACGGGGAGGAGGATCAAAAGAGTGCAACTCCTGCGGGTTGAGACAAGAACAGTTCAGCAACCAATGTACAACACAAATCACCACTGCTACTAGCAACTACAACAATGATAAGGGAAAATAACAAGGGAAGAGAATACGATAACACCGGCCAAGAAAACGAGTTCCACCCGGAAGCCCGTGTCCTTCCCGGTAACTCCCAGTCACCCCCCACCCCGGGCATGACGTGCTGTGGTATGGAATACCTCCCTGGCTAGCCCGGGTCAGGCGCCCCATCTCTGCTTCCTCACAGCTTCCCCTCCTCCCTGGCAGAGCTTGAGCCTCACAAAGTCCTTGGTCAGGGTAAACATCACTTAGCAACAACCGAAAACATCGGCTTCACCAACACTGTTCTCAGGCTGGAAGTCAAAACACAGCACTGCACCAGCTACCACAAAGGAAAAAACATGACTGCTACTGCTGAACCCAGGACACCCCCCCAAAAGTCTCATAAAACACACAAAAACATTTTCCCACACCCAAAGTGAGTAAAGAGAAAAGTCTTAAGTTCTTTCAACAAAACAGATATTGGTGTTGCAGAAGACATTAAAAGATTATGGAAGCTCTTAATAACAATTAATTAAGACAACCTGGAAGCCATAGATAAGAAAAAAAAAAAAAAGTTAACTTTTCTCAAACTTATCCGTAGAAAAACTTATCTGCTTTTTCATGTCATTGAATAATTCATTGAGAATCACACATATTTTCTAAAACCTACAATCGAATCAGTCAGGTTAGAAAACAATTCCCATGCCTCTAAAAATTCAGTGTGCTTAGATAATGAAATAACTTGTCTTCACTTATGTTACAGTCTAATGAGGCATTATTTTTGCTGTATAAGAAAATATAGACAGCAGCCAGCATTTATATGTGCAGGAAAAAAGCCTTATCTCTAGCTTTTATCCTAGGAATATTGCTCAGCTATCGTTAAAGGGAATTACTCTTTTGAGTAAAACTGAGGATCAGGCTCATTGAAGGATGCACTCTGTATGTGAAGGGCTTGTTATTAATGAATTTTGGTTTAGGCTAGCTTAACACTGTGAAATCACAAATATGTTAGAAACTATTATTCAAGCACACGAAATAATTGCTCTTTAATTTGAGAGATCAAAATGCAATTTGGAGTTGTTCCTAATGTTTTGGGGAAATATGCATTAATATTTCTAGTGCTAAACAGAGTATTTTCTCCTGTTACTCTGTGGAGGAGGACTCTGGAGCAACAGGCTCTTGGAGGCTGGAATAGTCTCTATGGAGCAATTTTATATGTATTTACTGTTTAGGATGTTTTTCCTCTTCTAGGAGCTTCAGTATACTTAGCTGAGTCAATTGGACAGGTATTAAAAAAGATTTATGTTTGTATTTTCAGTGGTTCAGGATACAATATAAAAAAAATTTAGTAACAAACACTATTATTACTCAGTTTAGATGTTTTCGGGAGGTATCATAAGTTGGTTTTCTATTTCTTATCAAACAGAGAAAAGATATGGCAGTCTCTTCCAGCTTTAATTTGCCATTTTTATTTTGAACGTAACATTTTGATAATTAGAAGTAAATTATTTGAGCAGGTTCTTTTTAATAATACTGAAAAAAAACCTCCTTTTTTTTCTCCTCTCAAATAATCTTTAGAAAATAGCCATGTGCTAACCTAGAGTCCTAGGCTCTTTTATATACATATATTATATACATATATCATATTCAGTGTTCAAGGCCAGTTTGGACAGAGCCTTGGGTGATATGATCTAGTGGAAGGAGTCCCTGCCCATGGCAGGGGAGCTGGAAATAGTTGATATTAAGGTCCTTTCCAACCCAAACCATTCCATGATTCTATGATTCTACGATCATATATATCCATTCAACTATATATCATACAGCTTCTGCAACAGATGTTTCCCAACATCTTGACACCTCAGGTCTTGTAGAAAGTTCAAATGTAAGGATGCTATTCTCAACATACATCTGTCTTGGCTTAGAGTAAGTATTTTGATTCTGTGAAAAGCACAATAGTATTTGTTTTTTAAACAGTACATCCCACATACATATCCAAGCCAGAAGGAGATCACTCTAGCTCCCAAACTGAAAGCTGTACAGCAGCACTTACCACACTGCCTTGATACAGCTAATAAAATAAATACCATTAATTTGAGCTAATGAACACTTCAGAAGAATGCATTTGTTCAAACACTGATGTCTTCATACTGATCTTGGGATCAAATGGTGTCTTCATAGTAAGGTATAGAATCAAATAGTAAAAGCTATAATGTGAGTTTATTTGAAGCAGAAAATCTGGTGTGGGTCAGATATCTTTCTTACCGTCATTATGACTGCAGAAATTGAAAACCCTCCAATATCCAGTGAATGGCTTTGGAGCACAAGAAGTATATTTTATTAGGATTTATGTTCCTTTCCATTCCCCCCCTCCCATGCCTGCAGAAATAGAGGGTAACCAATAGACCTTAATTACTTTCCAAGGGAAATGTGAATTAGCCAACTGAATACATTCATAGGGTACTAAAATACCGTAAAAAGAGTAATAGCTGTATTTAGAGCAGAATTTTAACAAAATGCTCTCTCTTTCCTGTGACAGTCAGAAACAGATCCAAAATCTCTAGCTCATAGTGATGGATAAAAACAAACAAACAAAAAAATCTTGAATATCTAAGTTATAGAGTTCATGCTAGACACATGACACGGTAATGTCTAAACATCTGGAATACCATAGGTCACTTTGCTTCGTAAGCCAAGAAAAAGATGTAGTCTTTTCAATTTGTGTTTGGCAGCTAAATCCCATACAGCTGCTCATTTGCTGCCCCTGATTTATGAAAGTCAGGAGGAGTTGAGTATTTAATGGTCATTTGGGTTCTTCAGAATCTTCTTTGGATAGAGAAAAACAACAACGTTGGGGTTTGGTTTGTTTTATTATTATGTCATTATGAAATAGGTACTTGACAATTTTTTTTTAAATGAATGAGCCAGATCTTCCCCTTGCTGGCTATGTAAACCAAATTGGAATATTTCCTTTGTGTCTATTATTGGTTTAAGTGTGTTTCCTCCTATGCTGAATATTTCAAATTGAAATATAAACTGTTACTTGAATTTATGATAAGACAATTTGGACAATACATGCCCACAGAAAGATGCAGATCCACAAAGATCCACAAAGATCCACAAAGACTGTTTGTTAACTTTTCCCTATGGGGCAAGCCACCAGACAGTTTTAAAGAAGTTAAGTCATTGCTAGAGATGGTCCATTTTGGTATTAACAACCTCAACCACTGTTTTTTCTTAAACCTAGCTTTTTCCAGGGAAGTTATGTAGAAACTGGATTGGGAACTAATTTAGCTACCATTGTAATGAATAGTCTGTCATGTGTTTCTCAGTTAAATTTCAGTCTTGGATGTGAAAGATAGGATGCATTGATATTTCTGCAAAGATAGGTATCAGTTGTAAGAGGTGTATTTGAAGTAAACAATTTGTTGAAAAAAAATGGGTATTACTTGAAGCACAAAGTTTTAACAAATATTGAGTGAACCTGATTTTGACAGATCCATTCCCCTCTCTCAGTGATGTCCTGAAAAGTCTACAAGTCAGAATCACTTCTGGAAATCTTAAGCCCAAGGGAAGAGTTAGAGATGGATGTGGTTTAAACTCTAAGTCATCCTAAACATATACACTTGTGTTAATTTCAATTCAATAATCTGAAAACAGCTGAGTTTTCAATAATTGCAAATAAACTCAAACTCACTTCTGAAACATAGTATCATATTTTTTTAAGGAAGCCTGAAATGAACTTATGCCATCAGGAATTTCCCACTTCAGATTTTTTCACCTTTGCAGTCTGCAGTGGAAAATAAATGTTATTTCAGCAACCTAAAAAAGCAAGAACACACTATTAAGGCCTACTTGTTAGGTTTTATACTTGGAGGGGTTTTCATTTTATGACATTATATTACTAGGAAAAAAAAGTATGTTTTTTCTCTTTATTATTCTTCCTTTATGAACGTCTTGTTTTCTTGAAGCACAATCCACATTAACCCACACCACCCTCATCAATACTGGAAGTAGAAGTCCCTTTTTGCTGTTAAATGAAGTTCTATCAAATGTAATTTTAGTAGGATCTACCTTGTCTTGGAAAGACCCCTTCTCAAGATGAAACCTGTGATTTTATAATGGCAGGACTCTGATGTGATGTCAAAAATCATGGCAGACTGTGACATGGATTTAAAAAGTGGAATTAAATAAACACATTTTGTGAAAGGTAATTTTTGGTTAGCGCCAGATTTTAATGAAAGACATTGATAAGTGATTTTCAAATGCATTCCTTTCAACATTTTTGAAAATAAATTATTTCTGAGGATGTCCTGAGGTTAAGGAAGACAAAAAAATTGTCTTCCTTTACAATAGCTCTGACATTAAGCATATTCAGAAAACTGTGAAATAAATGACCAAACAGCGTGCTAGCTAAAAGTTACATTTAAAAGCAAACAATATAATGGAGTGTTTGTTTCTTGATAAATGAAAAAAAATTACTCAGTTAACATAGCTGTTAATATATATGTTGATATGTCTTTAAATAAAAATATACTCCATTCAGTACAGCTTATGATCTAGAAATTGTAATCCAATATCTCAAATCAGCTTTCAGTGATGAAAACTGAAGTTTTTATGAAGATGAAGCTTTTGTAGCTTATTATATGGATCAGACTATATTTTGCTATCCTGAGGAGTCAGCTGCCTTTTCTTGTTTAATAAATGAAAAACTCAGGGAGGAAGTGCTTATGCCAGTTAAAAATGTCACTAGAAAATCTAACCCTAATTAAGATTATCACTTTTTTCTTTTTGTGTGTCTACAGTATATGCTGAAGTTGTAGGAAAAGGGGACTTAATGCCAAATGAGTTAAATAACACCAGCAGCTCTGCTATAGCAATGCAGTTTTTCCTACAGTGTGCATGGTGAACGCATCCTCATTTATGCACAGTCAGGAATCTTTATGACGGAACATCTTTCATGCTTATTTCTTGACTGTTCTGTCTACATTTTCCCTCTTAACATTATTTTGACTTAATAATTAAAACCACTTTATGTATATGATTCCTAATGAGTCTGTTAACAGGATCAAATATCTTGTTACCTATTAAATTAGCCTTACGTAAATAAATTACTTTTTTTTCTTCTCCCCCCAGTTAGTTGCATTATTTAATTATTGCAAACCAATATTTCCAACACTTTTTCTTGTAGATTATTTATAGGAACCTTAAATTTCTTTCTTGCTCTGTCTTTCCCATGTATTGCCCTCTCCGTTTTCTCTGAGAAAAATTTGATCAATACTGATTGAACTCAGTGGGCTTTGGTTTAGGACTGTAAAAGTTGTTTGGCTGATAAATTTTGAATTATTCCAAACATTGGTCCTTTTAATTTTATGGGTTGGCTCAGAAAAGCCAATATGTTTCATTCTACCTGTGGGAAAACCTTATAATGGCCTACAAAATATATAGGTTTTAGAACAGAACTGAAATGTCAAACATTGACTGCTTGTGTCTTAGGGAGTGGAATGTGTCACAGTGGAGCTAGCGTTTGCATAGTTTATCAGTTAGAAGTAGTTACACCATAAAAGTTGGTATTAAAAACCCCAGTGATTTTCAAACAAACATTCTTACTGCAGAACCAGGTCTTGGAGGTAATGTCAAACACGGTAGAGTAGATTTAAGAGAAAAGTAAACTTAACAGTGACAGGCAAGTCTTGAAACATCCTATGCTGAGAAAAAAAGTCTCCATTTTTAGAAATTATCCCCCCCTCCCCCAAAAAAACTCTTATTAATCTTAACAAATATAAAGATCTTTGTGCTATTTGACTTGTAACTGGTTTTTGCTTTAGCACAAAAAGACATACAGTGAAAAGTTATCTTGATTCCTTAAAAAGAAAGAATTATATACTTTGAAGGAATCTTGTACTGGATTTTATAGGTAAACTAGCTTTTGCTGGAAGTAAAAGTAAATAATATGAAATATCTTTGATTTTTCTCTTGTATTGCTTCTGTTAAAATGTGATTTGGAAAGCACCCTGCCAATATGCATAAGGGTACAGGAAAGCAACAAGGCTCAAAGTGTGAGTTTGGGGTTAGGGTTCAGTACTTACATAATTATGTCTTTCTTTGTTAAGTACTTCGAACTCTGCAAATAAGATTGTAGACTAGATGATGATGTTGTTTTGATTTTTTCTTTTGTTATTAGTGTTTAAAGCAGAGAATATTATTCTACTACAGATAATTTAGTTTATGTCCCTCTTGCCATTCTAAATAGCACTACTGAAAAGTTTTTTCTTTTTCTTCTCCTGCTAATATAAAAGTGTCTTGATATATTCTTAGTGGCAGCATTTATTTCCATCGTAGTTTTGCCAAGAGAAGCACCTGAGGGATCCAAGTATCTCACAAAGCACAATATGAAAGATGAGGGAAGAAATTCAAGCTTAGGATGAGAAGCAAATTAAAAAAAAAACAACCAGCCCTCAGTTAAAAATCTTATACCTTTCTCTTGTTTTTCAATGCAACTTTTATAAACAAGCTTTATGGGGCCTCTTTTCTCTTTTTGTTTTCCCAACTCCTGTAGCAAGGTAAAGACACTTGCTGTAGCCTTGAAAGCATAAAGCTAAGCTTTATTCACAATATTTGCTTCAGAAACGTTCTACTCTCTCAAAAGGCTAATATTCATAAAAAGCCTGATAGAGGATCAGGCCCTCATTCTGTAGCCTGTAAAACACTTTTTCTAAACTAACTGTCTAGGAAAGAGAGGAGACATTAATCTTTCGAGTGTGAGGTGTCCTTCCCGCCAGGTAGGTGTTTTGTTTTGCTGGAGCCAGAACCTCCTGAAACCAGACTTTTGAAGCATTCAGTGTCCTTTAGTGAAGGTGTACCATTCAGCAGAAAGCCAGAGAATCCTGTGACCAAGTAGTCAAATGTGCCTTGCCCTCTATTTCTCACAAGATTATTGGAAAAACTATTTCTTATGTGTGCTAAAGGGGTCTCTGGCTTAGGGACACACTATCTTCATCCAGATGAACGTAGTTGTATAAAGCATGCATGATTTTTCTGGAGTCCATTTTGAGTATTTTACCCTGTTAAAACTCAAACTTAGGTCAACTTGAGGAGCTATAGAAAAATACTGCTTCTAGAAAACTGTAGAATGCATTCCAATGTACTGTCTTTTTCCCTTTCTGAGAACAAAATCTGCGCTTGCCAGGTTATCTAGAAATTGTTTAAACAGTGAGGAAATAATGCTTTGTAATAGTATTATAGTTCAGTATTACACTGTAAGCACATTACTGCAAATATATGTAACTAATGCTTAAATTTATAAAAGTAGACAAACTAAGAAAAATATCACAGGTAATTAAAGGTAATTAAATGTTTGATTTTTTATATATTTTTTTTTAATTATGTAGCTGTATTTCTTTGAAAGCCTTTCTTTTCTCCTGATAACGTTTCAAAATGTATTAATTTATTGAGTACCAAACAGGAACTGAAGCTCTTGTGTGAAACATTTTTTAACTTCAAAATTTGGGTGGAGTCTGCCTTGAAGGACTTCTCAATGATCTAGCAAATCCTGACAATGTTGTCATAAAGTATGGTGAAATATTCCCCCAAAATTAGATTTATTGTACGACTACAGCGCAGGAGTGTATCCTCTGTGTAGCAAGGTCCTTATATATGCAGGACTGTCAGAGATGCTCTTATATATTATTTCCATCCATAATAATCAGGGCTGTGCACATGAGAAAAATGAAACAGTGATTCCTTTGTGCCCCATCAGTTCCTAACTTTACAGTAAATCTGTGTGGCCCTTGATAAGTAATTCAAGATAGAGAAGTGTGATGAGAACAGACCAGCTTCAGTGTTTTGGGGTAGCATCCTTATCCTATGTTGATAGTCCAGGAGGTGTCACAGATGCATTGCATCTTTTCATAGGACTATTTTTCCACCTCCTTTTTTTAAAGTTGCACTTGAGTCTCTGACCTCATATCTCCTTAAGAAATCCAAATCTATTCAGAGAGATCATATTACTGTCAGAACATTTTAGGCTTGGTAGATTAGTTCTGTGATTTGTACTACAAAGCCAGTAGCTAATCAAATTGAGTGGCTTTCTCCCAGCACTCACACAGGGCTGCATCTAGCTGTGTAATTAGCACAAGCACGGAACACCTCTGGGGAGCAGTTCAGAGCTGTGTGATGTGCCTGGGGGAAGACAGCGGGACGTGACTTCAGTGTTTATATGTAGCTGCATGCTGAAAAATGCAGGATTCTGCTTTTCTGGACAGGGCTGAGTCAACCCAATGCTGTTGTGCTCTCTTGGAGCTTAGCATATAAATTGTGTACAGTTTCAAACCGAGTCTTTTTGGTGCTATGCTGCTGCTTTAGACAGTTTTGGAAAAACGGAGGGTAATTTGAAAGCCCCTGTATCTCTGTCCTCATTAGAGATTCCAAAATGTTCTTTGTCAGATGACTAAGTAGTAGCACTGTGAATGCACTACAGAGCTAAGGAAAAAATGATTGGCCTGACTCAAGCATTCGCTTCTTCATTTAGGTCAAGCCATTGGTAAAAATTGCCATATTTTTATTAACTTTTCCTCATTAGTTTTTATTTTTATAAATCTCTGTACTTTAACATTCCCTGTAGATCCTCAGGCAGAGATGTTAGTAATTTAAAAACCCTTCAACCTTATACTACATCTAATCTGAAAAAGAAAACCCCAAAGTATATTTGGGTGAATACTAGCACTGTAAGCTAACTCATGTTTGATACTAAATGGGTCACTGTGCCCAATTCTGAACTTCCTGTGGTTCTGCAGCAAAATTCTTGTTTGTCTTTGATGGCAGGATACTGGAACAGTGAATTTAAGGATATACTCTGGACAGGCTCAGGGTTTCTCATTTAAACTTGTTCAACTGACCACCTTGTTACCAAGGTTCTAGGAATTTTCTTTCATTTACTATATGGCTAATCTTGCTCACGATATCTGGCCAGGTTGGTTTTTTGCAGCTCCTTCTGATATCAGCAGGATTGCAGACCTTTCTTTGAGGGTGGTTTTGGCTCCTTAGAAGTCATATATGCCTCTTCTGTTGTTGTGGAAATTGAAAGCATTTTAGCCAATACTAAAATGTAAGTAATGTAAGAAGCAAGCCAATTAAAAGAAATGTTAACAGGAAATTCACTAATAGACAAAGAAAATGCCTGCCAAATTTTATCATGACATTTATTTTAATAGTAGAACAATTCTTTTTGTTGTTTTTCTTTTGGGGGGGGGGGGGGTGTGTTTTTTTTGTTTGGGTTTTTTTTTCAGAAACATGTTTCCAGTAAATAGCTTGACAAATTTTGACAGCAATGTCACAATTTTACAATAAAAGCTAAGAAATATTTACTGATTTTGCAGGCTAACATAAACCACTGGATTAAAAAATAAGATTTCCACTGAATTAATGAATTTTTAATCTACCTTAAGTTTTGTGAATGTAAGAGCTGCCTTTTCCCATAAAATAATTAAAATGCACTCACAAAAGCAGTAAATAAGACATTCCGGAGGTCTGTTTAGTTATTTCCCTCAATTATTTTTGAAAATGACAGTAATGAAAATGGATGACAGTAATAAAATGGGAATTCTTACCTTAGAAAGCTTTTGTCTTGTGGGAAACAGTTCAGAGAAAAATAACCTAAAAAACAATGTTTTGTGAACATTCACCAGTATGTGAACATAGAAGCTAAGTACCAGGCACAATACTGGAAGAAAAAAACATTGCTTATATATGGCAACAGAATACCCTACCACGTTGGGGTGAGTAGCTGTCTGCAGTGTCATCTCTTACAGCAGGTGCTTAGGAATGATTTTGAGGTTGAAAAGGAAGAGAAGCTGTGGAATTCAGTCAGTAGCCTGCTGGTCTTCACAACTCATTAAAGCAAAGCTTGTGCCTAGCTTGGTATCTTGGTGGTTGACTCTGGGTAAGGTGAGTTTGGGAGCTTCTGTCTTCAGGCTAAGCCCTTGGTTTGATGGTAACACACTTTTGTTTTCCCCTGTTGTGCCTGCAAATGTGTGATAGCTATTATTAAGCCTCACAATTAAAGCATTTAAAGTCATGCCAGCTCACAAATACATGTATCCAGTACATGGTATCCAACAAATACCTCCATCTTACTGTATTGTGACATGCTATTTACTTCATTCACAAGAATAAATTGATTTGTACACCTAATGAGTGAAATGGGGAAGAACCGCTTGGGGAAAAATGGATTTTGGTCTCTTGTAGTACAGAATCATCTGATCAATGTCAAAGCATTGAGTCTGACTGAAAGAGCAGTGGGTCCTGGGAGTGTAGGAGTCTAAGCTTTTGTAGACCAGCATCTGCTTTGTACTGGGTAAGACCCTAAGCTTCTTATTTTGGCTAATGTTTTAGTGTTTAATCTGTTTTGCTAAGGAGCTCTAATTTAAATGTTAATATTTTATACAGATGATACTATGATTCTTACTGGAAGTAGCTGGAAAGCCCAGGAGTATGTCTGAAACAAAATTGCTGGAATTTTCTGAACAGGATAGAAGGCCACCTTAGAAGATATTTTCTATCAATATGAATTTTCCCATGCACAAGTCTGTGTATTGTAATGGATTAACATATTAGTCTTTTATGTGAGAATTTTTGGAGGTTTTATCATCTGCGATAATGAACATCTGCAATGAGTACAATGAACTTGATACCTTTCCAGTGCAGAATGATGCAAGGTTCATAATCACAACATGATCCTGAAATACTCCTGACAGGTGAAAAAAGTTATACACCTAGCTAATATATTTGAGGAATTCAGCGTACCAAGAAACTTGGGAAAGAAAAGCATGAGTAATTTTGACCAATTTAAAAATGCTTATTTCTTTGTTCTTGGGTTCCTGGTATGGGAGTACCAATGGATGCTTTTACTTGAAGTACTACATTGGGTTTGAAGGAGAAGGGAAGACTCCTTTGGCGATTTATTTATTTATTTATTTATTTATTTATTTATTATTAACCCTGATGCAATATACAAGTTCTAATAGATTGTTGGAATCGTGGTCAGTGATTGATTTAGTAGAAATATACAAGTCATACACACTTTTGGAGCAAAAAGACAAAAAGTGTGCATGTTACTTCTAGTGAAGGTATTAAAATTTACTGGGAAATATGAATAAGGAAAAAAGAAATTGGTTTCAGAATGATTAAAGTTTAAAATAATAAGATTATATGATACTAAGAAACTGTTTCTATATTACACTTGGAGTAAAATTTGATGGGTCTGAGAATTGTTTTGATTAAAGTTCTTTTTTTTTTTTTTTAAATCTAAAGACAATTCCTTGCAAAGCAATGGCACTTAAGATCAGTTGTATTGAAATACCAGAATGAAGGGAAGGCATGATTTTTTGCATTAAAAGTGATGATCTTTAAATATCCAGTTTTGTAAAGGAAGACAGAACTGGTGTGGACTGGGGTGAAAGACTTTTTCACATACTTAGAGAATAGAATAACACTATTGTTTTAGTACCAGAACCACTCAGAAGAGGTTTTGTGCGGGGGTTGTATCAGCATGGTATGTTGAGAGTCTATTGCTTTTTCAGATTAAATTTTGTGTTGTGCAGTTGAACAACATTGCAATACGTGCAATAGATTGTTAGTTATCCTCTTCTGAGGTTTATGCTTTATTCTTTGCTAACATGTGAAGGAAGAATATTGAAAACAAATTAAAAAAAATCTCACTAAATGAGTGACAGTATTTCCAATTGATTTCACTGTGGATTATGGCTCTGAAGTCTTACAGTCTGATTGTCTGCTCTTGTACATGTATAAAACCCGTATAAGAATGTGGAACTGGAACCTGGTGGATATGGCAGTGTCCAGACAACGTGCAGTGCCTGCAAGTGCAAAGATCTGGACACAAGGAATGTACTACATAAACCATTTCAATATTGAGAAGCAATGGGAAGAACTTGTGTAGCAGTAGTTTAACTTCGAAAACCTTCTGGTTTTGGTTTTTTTTTTTGTGTGTTTTTTTTTTTGTTTGTTTGTTTGGGTTTTTTTTTGTGAAGTGCAGATAGCTTTGAAGTTTTGATTGAAAATAAATCATCCTGGGAAAGAATTTGACACTTTCATGATGAAATGCACACTGTTTTTCAAATAACCAAACTATCTCATTGAACATCAGAAATGTTTTCTGGCCACAGATTTCCATTTGGCTAATGGCTCTTTCAGCATAGTGGATGACTAAAGCTGCCACTGCAGTGACTATAGTAATACATCAATAAAGAATGTTTCCCTGGTTTTGCTAGCTCTACCAAGAGGAATAAAAAGATCAGTAGACTAATCAAGCTGCTATTCGTGGAATGAAAATTCACAAAGCACCACTGGAAAAAGTGAGAATGTTCCTTAAGGACACCTAGTTTCTTGTACTTCATGAAAGAAGAGTTCACTCCTAACAGATACATTTATGCAAAGTTTGTGACTCTCAAGGACCAAAAAGATGTTAGTTTTATTTGACCATTTAAAAATATTTAATTAATTTTTGTTTCTGTAATTTTTTAAGTGACGTTTTCCAAAACTGTGGCTTATGAATAGCAAACAAAATTGAAAGATGTATTTTTAATGAACATAACTTATGAAAGTGTGTTCTGCATAGTGAATTGATATATATAATCATTAAAATGTACAAATACAGCCTTAACCCTACAAGCTCCTAAGTCCCTTGAATTTATAAGCACACAGTCTTTTTTTTTCTCTCCAAATATAAGACCTTCTTATAATTTCAAAAACTTTCCTAAATACACACACTTGTTTTTGTCATATCCTGGTCCTTACTGTCATCAGGGATTTTCTTACCAGTTAAGTCCTTTTTAATTTATTTCAGTTACTGGCCCAGGGGCTCACTCCATATCATTGGCCTATCTTGTATGTTCCCAGGAATCCATTCACAAGCTGTTAAAAAGGGATGGTGCTGGATTTAGGAGTCTGAATAAAGTAGGGCAGAGATTTCTGCTGTGTAGGTAGAACAGCTGGAAACATGAAAAAAAAAAAAAAAAAGTATTTACCTAATCTTACAAGCAGAAGCTGCATGCAGCTAAAAAATAGGTGAAGAATACTACTGATGGGCTACCTTGTATGTTAATGAAAGATGGGGAATCTGAAGGTGAAATATTGACTTTTTTTTCTTTTTTTTTTCCCAAAGAAATAAAGGAAAATAATGAAAGGCTTTCTCATATTAGGAGGCAAAGGAACAGTCAAACCCACAGAGTGCTTGTCCAACAACTTCTTTGCTTCCCATACACTTCTTTTCTGTCTCATTCTCCTTTTCTGTCTTTTTTTTTGGGTGAACATCATAATAATTTCTTTGTGCTTTTGCAGACATGCATAACTCTAACCAAAAAACCGTAGAGAACTGGGATGTATTTCTGGTGTCTCTGTCTCGATGGTAAGCAATATGTTGGCTGTTATGTCTGGGGAGATACAGAAACAGAATATGCTCCCAGTTTGTAGAGGGACCATGCTTCCCTTAATTCATAGAAGTTAGAGCACAGCTTCTGAGTTTCACCAGGCTAAACTGGTGAAACATAAACTGAACTGCAGAAGTCTGTTCCTGTGCACAAACATACATGCTTGGGTTTTGATTTGTGTTTTAAACAGTAAATACATTGTTTAAAATTAATTTATTAAATGTTTAATGAGATAATATTATTATAAAAAGTGTACTTTGATGCAATGTTTTTGCTAATACAAAATGTTCACAGCATGGTAAGGGAAAACAGCTTGTGACTATGGGATATGGGCTTTTCAGAAGTTAATGTGATGTTGTGGTTTAAGTCCAACTGGGAACTCAGAACCACACAGCCATTTGTTCATTCCCCGCCTTTTTCCTCCCCCCAGCTTGCGGAGGGATGGTGAGGAGAATCGAAAGAATGCAGCTCCCACGGGTTGAGAGAAGAGCAGTCCAGTAAATAAGGTATAACACAAAGCCACTACTGCTACCACCAAAAATAATAATGATAAGAGAAATATCAAGGGGAGAGAATACAACTGTTCACCACTCGCCGACTGATACCCAGACCAATCGAGCAGTGATCGAGCCCTTCTGGGTAACTGCCACCAGTTCTACATCCTGGGCATGACGTGCTGCTGTATGGAATACCTCTTTGGTTAGTTTGGGTCAGGTGTCCTGTCTCTGCTTCCTCCTGGCTTCCCCTCCTCCCTGGCAGACCGTGAGACTCACGAAGTCCTTGGTCAGAGTAAACATTACTTAGCAACAACTAAAACATCGGTGTTGTCAGCACAGTTCCCAGGCTGAAAGTCAAAACCACAGCACTGCACCAGCTTCTAAGAAGGAGAAAAATGACTGCTACTGCTGAACCCAGGACAGTATCCACCCTTATTCCATACCATTCACATCATGCTCAGATGCCACATTTTTCAATATACCATCACTTTTGTCCCATATATAGATATATGTATATATATGTATGTATACACACACACAAAGAGGGAGGTATCATTCCTTAGTGCATGGACCAGTCTGTATAAAGCTGCTGAGTTCATCTGGTCCATGGTGTTGGTATCCACCTCCTGTAACAGTCTTTTAGAGCAGGAGAGATGGTGTGCAGTGTTGGACTGCTGCCTCCTGGTGACACTGTGGAACTTGTCTGGTCACTGCTGAGTTTGCCTTGTTTTGTCATTCTTTCTTGGGATGATGGTTGGAGAGAAATCAGGGCCAGTCACTGGTGACCTGAAGACATCTAGTTGATGGGCTATAAAAGTGCTACATAGCAGGCAATAGCATACAATAGAGTTCATTGGCTGTTTTCCCCTAAAATCTAATCCCCTTGAGGTACACACTGGACTTCCCCATCTTCCCGCATTACCCACCAAGTATATCCAGGTCCCTGAGCAAAAGCAATCCCACGAGTGGGTCTGCCTTTACCTGAAGCAGGAATAACCCAGACTGTCTTCCCCAGCAAATTCTTCATATGCACCACGGGAACTTTGTCCCCCTCTACAATATGTAAAAGTTCTGACTGGGCTGGGCCAGCCCTGTTGGCAAATCCTCTGGTGTTGACCAATCAGGTGGCTTTTGGTAAATGTGCATCCCAAGGTTTGAAAGTCCCACCACCTATTGCTCTCTGTGTAGTTTTTAACAGCCAATTGTACCGTTCGATTTTCCCAGAGGCTGGTGCATGGTAGGGGATGTGATATACCCACTCAATGCCATGCTCTTTGGCCCAAATATCTATAAGGTTATTCCAGAAATGAGTCCCATTGTCTGACTCAATTCTCTCTGGGGTGCCGTGTCGCCACAAAATCTGTTTCTCAAGGCCCAGGATAGTGTTCCGGGCAGTGGCATGGGGCACAGCGTATGTTTCCAGCCACCCGGTGGTTGCTTCCACCATGGTAAGCACATGGCGCTTGCCTTGGCGTGTTGGTGGCAGTGTGATATAGTCAATCTGCCAGGCTTCTCCATATTTGTACTTCAGCCGTCGTCCTCCGTACCAAAGAGGCTTTAACCGCTTGGCTTGTTTAACTGCAGCACATGTTTCACACTCATGAATAACCTGGGCAATAGTGTCCATTGTTAAGTCCACCCCTCAAACACGAGCCCATCTATATGTTGCATCTCTGCCCTGATGGCCTGAAGTGTCATGGGCCCACCGGGCCAAAAATAATTCACCTTTATGTTGCCAACCTAAGTCCATCTGAGACACTTCAATCTTAGCAGCTTTATCCACTTGTTGGTCGTTCTGGTGTTCCTCAGTGGCCCGACTCTTGGGTACATGGACATCTATATGGTGTGCCTTCATCACCACGTTCTGCACCAAGAAATGATATCTTGCCACAAAGCAGCAGCCCAGATGAGTTTACCTCTGCATTGCCAGTTGCTCTGCTTCCATTGCTACAACCACCCCCGCAGGGCATTTGCCACCATCCATGAGTCAGTACAGAGATAAAGTACTGGCCACTTTTCTCATGCAGCAATGTCCAAGGCCAGCTGGACGGCTTTCACCTCATCAAACTAACTGACTTGATTCACCCTCTCTGCCAGCAGTTTCTGCAACTCGTCTTCGGGGACTCCATATAGCTGCCTTCCATCTCCATCATTTCCAAAGCACTGGAGGGTCCCACTGGTCTAGATACTTGTGTGTACTATCACACACACCCTGCCACTCATGACTGTCCAGCCTCAGGGAAAATCTCTTGGTCCTACTATATCGTTGTCTAACCCTAGACAAGACCCAAACCCTATCCTGCTTAACTTTCAAGATCAGATGAAATGGTTGTAGGTAGACCACACTTTGTATGTGTGCCAATGTGGTGATCCGCATCACAGTCAGCAGGCAGGTTTCAAGGGTACCCAAAGGCCATTCAAAACCTTCAGAACTCTCAAATGATGGTGTCAATAATCTGGTGGGGGAGCTGGGAGTGTAAGGGAATGTTTCCTTCATAAGGGAATGTCTCCTTCCATGATCACTCGAGGAGGGAAAAAAATATGTGTAATAGCTAAACACTTCCATTATATACCTCCCAAAGCATAGAGGTGGTGACCACACTGGGAACACAAGCCATACCAGTTTCATGGTTGAGTCTATTGTATTACAGGTCATTGCCATAAAGTACAGGGAAACAAGAACCGTAGCCGACCCCCCCCCCCCCCCGCCAGTGATAAACACTGAAACAGCAAATACTGACTGTAAGGAAGTCATGAAATGCTGAAACTCTGAGATCAAGAGCAACAGTTTTGAGAGCCAATAAATTAGCATTGTGACAAGTGACTATTAACCGAAAAAATGACTGCTTATCACAAATACGATTGGACACACTCTGGTCAGATCTGTCACTATCTCAATCCTTTGTGCCCCATGCTGGGTGCCACAAAGAACTGTTGTGGCTTAAGCCCAGCCCACATCCCAGAACCACGCAGCAGCTCACTCATTTCCTCCTTCTTCCTACCCCTGCTCCCAGAGGGATGGGGAGGAGAACTGAAAGAATATAACTCCGATGGGTTGACATGAGAACAGTCCAGTAACTAAGGTATAAGACTAACCACTACTGCTACCACCAATAATGATAATGATCAGGGAAATAACAATGAAAGAGAATACAATCGCTCAATGCCCACAGACCGATTCCCAGCCCAGACCAATTGAGCAGTGATCTAGCCCTTCCAGGAAATAACACGGGGAGAAAATACAATTGCTTACCACCCGCTGACTGATACCCAGCCTGACCCAAGCAGCGATCTGGGCCTTCCAGGTAACTGCCACCCCTTTATATACTGGGCATGACGTGCTGTGGTATGGAATACCTCTTTGGTCAGTTTGGGTCAGGTGTCCTGACTCTGCTTCCTCCTGGCTTCCCCTCCTCTCTGGCAGAGCATGAGGCTCACAAAGTCCTTGGTCAGAGTAAACATTACTGAGCAACAACTAAACCCACTAGTATTATCAGTGCTGTTCCCAGGCTGAAAGTCAAAACCACAGCACTGCACCAGCTGCTAAGAAAGAGAAAAATGACTGCTACTGCTGAACCCAGGGCATGTGGTCCAATGGAATACTTGAATACAGTCATCTCCAGCATTGATCAGGTTTTGTACGACTGTAAGTCTAATTTATTTGCAATTCAATTTCTTCATTTTGTTACACAGAGAATGCTTGCCTGCAGCTGAAAGTTCAAATCATGAATAAGAAACATGCCACTCATTGCACATTTTATTATACTTGCAAAACTTGTCAGTGTTCTTAACAAGTTTATCTTATCTCACTTATTTTTGGAAAAAAAATATTTTACAAAAGGTTTCAATAACTCATCTGTTTAACTGGGATCATGCATTGTACTTTTATGGTATACTTCTTTAAACAATGTCTACTAAAAGTTTTTGTACATATGTGTTTTATGATAACAATATTATTTCATGTCTAGGTACTTGTTGACCTTTCTCCTGTTAAGGGAGTAATGCATCCTTCACAGGTATTTGTCACACAAATATGTCAGTTCCTTACTTGAATGCGCATTTTGAACAAACACAAAAGACCTCATTTTTAGTGACTGAGAAAATTGTATACATTGCTTGTTCTTATTTGCTATTTGACAAATTATTGCCCCCCCCCCCCCTTTGCATCTTGCTTACTAGCAACATGGTTGTTGGTGATTTGCCACAACTACATTTAATTTACAATTAATATTAATTACTGGGCTGTTACATAAAAGTTTATGGTCTTGAAGAATATTAATGAATAATATTTTTTATATATCTTCAACTTCAGCTCTTTTCAGAGATGATTGATACTGGGATAAAAGTAAGTTTACTCAGTTAAACAATGGTTCCAGTGTTTCATTTTAAAATGACATTGGTTTGATATTAAGACTTTCAATTCAAACGTGATTTGACTTCCCTTTCAATCTTCTTTAAAAAAGATCCAACTACTATTCTGTTCTAAAAATAAATATACGATACCCTAGCACTGTTTCATATCTATTGGCTATGCTTTTTGAAATGAACTATTTTAGAAGTATATTTTAAGAACCAGATCCTATGACACTTGCTCTCAATAACACCTTATTAAATGTCCCTTATTATTACAGGGGAGTTAAACTACCCCTTGCTGTGAATAAGCATGGCAAAATCTGACTCTTCATTTCTGGTGCAAATAAAACCACACTACAGCTTATCATTTCTCCCTGAAGTTAATTTGAGTTTTAGACCATAAGAAGGAGGGAAGAAAAGAAAAAAAGGAAAAAGCACTGGGCTGAGGAGAGCTAATTTCTTTTAGACTTTCTCTCTGCATGAGAGATTTGATAGCAAATACTGTAATTTAAAAGTCTGAGTAAATGCAAATGAAGGAGAAACTGGGACATCTGAGTATAAAAGTATCTTATGTAGTTCCAAGAGGTCCAGTGGCACCTGTGTTGTGTTTAATCAAGTAGAACAGTAGATATTAGGCCCTGGTAGACTATTTTGCTTAGCATTCTACAAGTTGTATTTAAATCTCAGTGGCCTGAATGCTAATTAATAGAACAAATTAATCTTTTTGACCCAAAGGAAATTTACAAGCATGTTCTTTACAAGGATATTTATCTAGGCTTTCACTAGCTCCATTGCAAACACTGACTAAGAGACATTTACCAGTCCCAAATCAAAAATAGGAGGAACCAGGTTTAATCAGTGAGGCTTTTTAGATTGTTAGACTAGAGCAAGGTTACCGATCAACCCAGTGTCAAAACAGCCTGACATCTCAGAGGAGATTATTTTCTCAGAAGGAAAAAAAAACTTTTCCTCATTGAAGCTTGTAAATTTATACAGTTCTCTACAAGTTTTCATAATTTTTCCAGAGGTTTTCCTAATGTGTTTGGTTAAAGGAAGACAAGGAAAATAAGTTTATAGTGGATGCCAAATGGAAAAGTGATGTGAATGTGAAGAAAAGGAAAATACATTCTGGTTGTTGAGGTGCAAACTCAAAAAGTGAGGGGATAGTGGGAGAGAATGAGAGTTAATGGGAAATATTTCAAAATAAATCCTTTCAGTTGCTATGCGTTGGGTTGGTGGGGCTCCACATCATGGAGCACTGTAGAGCAGAAAGGAACCAGATTTTCACTGACATAGGGCTTTGAAAAAATATTTTATCATAGAAAAAAATTTGGAACACTATATTTGAATTAAGATATTTCTTAGAGCATATGAAAAGATTTCCTAAGTAAATGTCCACCTCATAAGTACACTAAGTTGAGATTTGAAGCCCTGCTCTCCGAAGACACAGCCTTGCCTGTTTTGCTTTTGTAAAGTTTCACATGGTAATAAAAAATGTCAGATTTACCTTCAATTATATTCCTCACTTTTCACAAATACATAACTTTCATGACTACTCATTGCTTCTCAGGAAAGGCTGGTCAGGTTATTTATTGTTTGTCTGATCATTTCAGAAGTAAGAACAGAAGTCCTGAGACTTCTGCCACCAAGCAAAAAACCTGGGGTGAGTGGGTACTTCACTCAGACAGGGACCAGCAAGAGAAATGTGGCATAGCAAACACAAGGCAGGAAATACAGTATAGAGCAAGCGTTGCATTCAGATCTGTTGTTGTACTTTAACATTTTGTTGCCTTTACTGCTGTCAGCTTTTCTAAGCGCAGTTGCAAAGTTTATTCGAGTAACGTCCTGCTTCAGCACTAGAGCTGTGCAATTGGCCAGATTTGGTAAGCGATAAGATCACTTCTTTGACAGATCTTTTTTTCCTTTCATGAGGATCTTTGAGCATGAAAGCTGTGTTAGGCTTAATGGCTGCAAATGATGCTAATAACAAAGGCAGATCCATGCAGTGGTGAATATCTTTTCTCTACCATCTGTGCTCTGATCCAAGTTGACTGGTTTTGTCCTCCCCTAAATATGTAGGATTCTCATCTCTGAAGGGTTATAACATGCTAACAAGTTTTAACTTCCTTCCTGCCATTGTTACTTCTGTACAACACAGAACAGCTTTATCTTAGCACCATTTGGCATTCTGCCCTCAATCTTGCATGCAGGCATGTCGCCTAGCTTTCCTTTTTTACTTTGTTTTGGGGATCAGCAAGGAAAAAAGTTTTGCCCTTCAGCTTGTATGTCAAGAGAGACTGTGGAAATTCTCACATACATGATCAAGATATTCTTTTAAATAAAAAATTCTACATTTCTCACTGGAAAAGAAAGAGGTTAGGTAAGGACACTTTACTATAAACACTGAATCTCTGCAACCCAAAGCATGATAGTGTCTATCTTGCTAGGCAATGTTTACAGCTGACCAGGTTTTTAAAACATCTTGCAGTCTTTTTGGCCTGAATAGGTGTGTGCTGGTGATTGTGAGCATTCATAATTGGCACATGAGAACATTGCCTGCCCTGAGAAGAGATGTAACATAGGAACAGCTGAAGAGTCTTCAACTGCCCCTCTGACCTTATGAGTGTCTGTCTGAAAATGTCAAGGGTTTTGATATAAATCAGTAAAAAAGCAATCAGGAACTCAGCTCAATACAACATCTACAATATGACCCAGTAAGAAAATGAATAAGAACCAATAATCATCCAGTTCTAAGTTTTTCCTACTAAACTACAATCGTATGTAATTTAGTGTTAACAGTTGAGAACTATTCTCTTTCTGGTGTTTACAGGCGAAAGAAAAATGCAAGTGTTTTTTTTATTTTCTAAGACTGGCAGGAAAACCAGTTGGTCTGTATTCTCACCCTCCTGAGAAAACAATATCCAAAGATGGATATCAGTTTATATCATGGGGGGTGGGAGGCTGGGAGTGGAAGAAATCACAGCTGGGATTCACATTGGTCATATCTTCCTAACAACCATGCTAGCTGCACCCTATTCTAAGTTGTATACCCATGTATACACATGAAGTCTCTTCTTTTTTGCCAAAAATGTTGTCCTTCTGAGTGTTGCAAAATGCTAACTGTATCTCCTGAAACTTTAAATGGAGTACTGCACCATTAAAACACCACCACTTTCTTCCATTTAGTTTAAGAGACTACAACACACAAAATACTGTGTTTTTTTTTATTTTGCTTCTTTTGACTGTCTCAATCAAGTAAGATCGCTGATCATATACCACACTATTATTTAACTCCCTAGTTTCCCATGGCAGTTAGGTGTCTGGCTGCAGCTCTAGCAACAAAGTCTGCTCAGGTAATATAAAAAAAATACACCACTTGGCAGTGATGGCACAAAAGCAGTCATTCATGGTATGGAGCTCATCAGCCAAGCAAGCGCTTTTACAAGGTATTTTCATCATTATTACTACTGCAATAGTAGTAATATTATTACTCTGTAATAGTAGTAGTTACTATATAATTACTCTGCCATAATAGAATGCAGCAAAATAATTAAACTGAGCAGACTGCCAAAGTGCATGCTAATTAACTTTAACTTTCTCCAGTATTAACCTATAAGAGGGACATCATTTGAAATAGTTAGGCATTGGAGAGCTCCAGTTCATCAACTCGTTCATTTCCTACTGCTTTGTCCTCACTGAACACTTATGACCCTCAGAGACCGGCCTGAACTCTGCTACTAATACTAGGCTTTCACAAGTGTGTGTTCTGGTGCTGCATTTCTGCAAAAAAGCAGGAACCTCACATTAGAGTCATTTGCCCAGGTGAAAACGAAGGACATTGAGGTTTACAGGGCAACATCAGGATGAAAATCTCATGTAAAGCAACTGAACAGGCAAGATTCCTTCAATTCAGGAAAATAATCTGCACTTGCACATGGGAAGAATGAAAAAAATGGATGTTGATTTCAAAAGAAGCATGATAAGTGACTCATCACACATTGAGCTGTACACTTTTTTAAAATGCTGCTAATTCCTCCACACCTTGTCCTCTAGTACCACAAAGATAATTTTGTTAATAAAGTTTATGATTTTATAAGCTTTATAACTTTCTATCTTTGCTGCGAGAATGCTGTGATTTAAAACAGATGCGCTATAGCTGTGGTCATTACTCTTCCCAGGAAGATAGTAGTAACCTTTTTATCCTACCTATTCCTGGGAAAGTTATTTTCCCTTTAAAATTCTTTGGATAGCACTTTTGAACCTCTTGAAAAAGAGATAAAAACCCCTAACAAACAACAGCCAGTGGGGACAGACCAGTTTGAGGAAACCAGATATGCCTTAAATGTGCAGACAAAAAAAAACCCAAAACCAGAAAGCATTAGCCTGCCTGTTGACACTAACCAGTTCAACATCTCTCACATTAGGTTCCAGTGTGATCATTATTTTTTAAACTGAAAGAGGGGAGATTTATATTAGATACTAAGTAAAACTTCTTCACTCTGAGGGTGGTGAGGCGCTGGCGCAGGTTGCCCAGAGAAGCTGTGGCTGCCTCATCCCTGGCAGTGTTCAAGGCCAGACTGGATAGGGCTTGGAGCAACCTGGACTAGTGGAAGGTGTCCCTGCCCGTGGCAGGGGGTTGGAGCTGGATGAGCTTTAAGGTCCTTTCCAACCTGAACTAGTCTGTGATTCTACAATGCCATGATTCTTTTCAAGCAACCACAATTTACTCATTAATTTGTGCATGTGTTGCCTCAAAAAAACTTAGTGGTATCCTACTTGTTATGCATGCTGCATAGCTCTTTCCTGTACCCAAACCACCAACTCAATAGATTACTAGCTTCCCAAATCACTCATATATCTTCTAACATTTGTACAGCCGCCTACTCCAAATCAACACTCTGAGCCCAGAAGAAATGTGATATATAGCCCCTCAGCTCTGAAGATGGGGAATGACATACTTTTTTACTGTTTTGTTGTTAAATTTTGACAAAGACAGGCTTCTGGATATATCTGTCATGAAGTGTGAAAGAAAACACAGAAAACTGAAAGGAAAAATGTTCCCAAGTTTGGAAATGCAATTAGTGTAATTTTTTAAGCAAATCATGTGTATGGTCACAACCTGAAGCAGTCTTCACACCCATTCTGAATTAATTCCTTTTAAGATGAGCTGGCTCCAAGCCAGGATGTTGCACCAAGAAAGCATCAGTGTTCTACAGAGCTGACCGTAGAGATGTGGCTTTAATTTATTCAGCATCTGCATCTCTTATAGTTGTTGCACAGCCCCTAGTCTCCTTATTGTTGGCCTTGTTTTCCCCTTCCCGTCAAGTACAAACTATTCTCAAAGAGGACCTCATTCCTGTGTGCTTCATTCCCTGATTCCACTTTCAGGGGCCTTTTATTGGGTTTGCATAGCATAGCTTAGGTACTGGGGAGGCTGCAGCGGTGGCTTCTGTGAGAAGCTGCTAGAAGCGTCTCCTATGTCCAACAGAGCCAATGCATCTGGCTCCAAGATGCTGGCCAAGGTGGAGCTCATCACTGATGGTGGCAGCACCCCTGGGAGAACACAGTTCTGGGTGTGGGGTGGGAAACTGCATTATGGCAACTGTCGGCTGAGAGTGAAGTGAGAATATGTGATAGAAACAGCTCTGCAGACCCCAAGGTCAGTGCAGAAAGAAGGGAAGATTCGCTTCAGGCACTGGAACAGAGATCTTCCTGTTGCCCATAATTCAGACCATGTTGGAGCAGATATCCTCCTGCAGTCCATGGAGGATCCCACAGTGGAGCAGGGGGATCCCCAAAGGAATCTGTGACCCTGTGGGAAACCCTTGCTGGAGCAGGCTCCTGGCAAGACCTGTGGCCCTGTGGAGAGAGGAGCCAACACTGGAGCAAGGGAGGAGTGTGAGCAGTTCTTCCTGGGGAGGAAGTAGCAGCAGAGACATGTAATGAACTGACCACAACCCCCATTCCCATTCCCCTGCACTGCTGGAGGAAAGGATGTGGAGAATTCAGGAGTGAGGCTGAGCGCAAAAAGAAGGGAGGGTGGAGGAAAGTGCTTTTAAAATTTGGCTGTATTTCTCATTATTCTACTCTGACTTCATTCATAATAAAGTAAACTAAATTCCCCAAGTCACAACAGTTTTGACCATGACATTAATTGTTGAATGATCTCCCACTTTCTTTGTCTTGACCCATAAGCCTTTTGTATTATTTTCTCTCCTGTTTCTAGCTGATGAGGGGAGCGATAGAGCAGCTTTGGAGCCTCCAGCCAGGGCCAACCCACCGCAGCCCTACAGGTAAACATAACTGGAGTTAAAAATGAAGTTAAAATGTAACAAACACTACTGTTTTTGTTCGGTTGATTAGTTGGTTTGGTTTTGTGTTTAGATAAGGAGGGAGAGTGCGAAGGAGTTTTTTTCAGTTTACAGATTTTCTTACACGCTAAGAAATATTACACCATCATAACCTAAGGATAGCATTACTATATTCTTGAAGGTGACATGGTCTAGGGTGAGGCCACCCTGCCCATGGCAGAGGGATTGAAACTAAATGATCCTTTCCAACCCTAGCCATTCTATGATTCTATAAGGTCATGAAAAGACAGTTAAGTCAGTACTTTTGAGCCAAGAAAACCTCTAGAGTCTGAAGCAGACTCTGAAGCAGACCAAGGGTTTGCTAGGACTAGTAGAAAGGCAGGCCCTGAGGCTCTCTGTCAATTTTAAAATCACACCTCATGCAGAATTTCCATTTCAACCCAATTGCACCAAACAGGGAATGTTCACTTGGACTTCCATACAGAACCTCAGAGTCCTCTATATCATGGCCCCATCTCCCAGTCCCACCAAAAACATGCTTTGGGAATTGCCTTCTCACAGTTCCCCAATGGCTCACTCACCGGTACCTCTGGAGAGGAGATGTCTGCAGCTGAGTCCCATAAAGACACTAACTGTACCATCAACAGCACTCTTTAAGTGAGATTTAGGAAATGAGTCTGGGATAAATACTTCTTCTCATCCTGTACTTTGTATTGAGATATCTGCCTTTCTTTTAGAAGTGAAATGAAACCTTTTTAGTATCATTGGAGCATCATGTTCACTTACCTTCTGGATCCTTTTTTTTTTTTTCCCCATTAATGTTGCTTTTAAGATTTGCCTATTTTACAGACTTGAATTTTAATTTTTTTTTTCATGTTGGACACTGTGGGTGAGTCCTCTTTAAGCTCTTGTGCAGTGCATAAGGAGGCACTGATTTTTCTGCCTGGTAATATAGGGTAGTAGCTTAATTTGGGTGTTTTGAATTCCCCTCTGCAGGGATTTATCTCCCTACATGTGTAGGGCACTGCCACTGCCCAGCCTCTCCAGGGCCTCCCCATATCCTGCTGATGGCACAGAACCCTCCTTCATGCCAGCCTTGGGCAATCAGTCCCTGCTCCAGGGATACCATGACTATACTAATTCTCCTCCTTCTTCCATATTACTGCAGTTCTCAGATCATTGCAGTATAACTAACTTTTCATCTCTAAAAGAAAGTTAATCTGTTTATGCCTATAACCCATTTGAAAAAAAAAGTAAATTGTGTAATTGAGTGAAGCATTGGGCCAAGAGGAAAACTGTTTTTTTGAATAAAAAATAATATTCAATTAATTGGTAAGTTCTAAGTCTGGATTTATGGAAAAAAAGAGTCCCTTCAGTTCACTCCATGAGGCTTTTTCCATTAGGACCGGAATAAATCATAAAAATAGCAATCAATTCTGAATCCTTCAATCTACTGAGATTTGGTTTCTGCAGCTGTTGTCTGACTCTGTGTTGATGAGCAAGTGCTCATTTCATCACTTTCACAGGTCTTCAGAATGACTTCAGTGACCTAAATTAGGAATTTGATTATGCATCAAAACTGTAGCACATTGATAAACGGCTATGTTGCAAAAATGAATGTCAGCTTTGAAATGTGTAGTGCCAAGTTTTGTAACATGTATGGAAAGCTTTCCAGTAGTTGTATTACTTGATCCTGTGTATCTTACATGTCCACTATAAAACACATTCTTGCCTATTCATTCAGCTTGTTCAGCAGCATATGGTAAATTAACATTTCATGTTTGTTATTCACAGAATGGATCACTCTATTTCACTTCTGAAGTTACTAATTTATCTTATTCCTCTCCCAACTATCATTTTCATTAATTATGTGAAGCATTCTTCCAGACGTATCTGCAAACAAGTTCCTGCATTTTAAAATGTGAACTCATCAGCTAATGAAATAAAAATTAGGTGCTTGTACATGGACACCTGTCTCACAGAACATAAAATCACAGAATGGTTAGGGTTGGGAAAGACCTTAAGATCATCCAGTTCCAACACCCCTGCCATGGGCAGGGACACATTCCAGTAGACCAGGCTGCTCCAAGACTCGCCCAACCTGGGATGGGGCAGCCACAGCTTCTCTGGGCAACCTGTGCCAGGGCCTCACCACCCTCACTGGGAAGAACTTCTGCCTAAGAGCTCATCTAAACTTCACCTGTTTAAGTTTAAACCCATTACCCCTTGCCCTATCACTACAGTCCCTGATGAAGAGTCCCTCCCCAGCATCCTTGTAGGCCCATTCAGAGGGGAAAGTTTAGATTGGATATAAGGAAGAAGTTCTTTACTGTAACGGTGGTGAAGCACTGGAATGGGTTGCCCAGGGAAGCTGTGAATGCTCCACCCCTAGCGGTGCTCAAGGCCAGGTTGGACAGAGCGTTGGGTGGCATGGTTTAGTGTGAGGTGTCCCTGCCCATGCCAGGGGGGTTGGAACTAGATAATCTTAAGGTCCTTTCCAACCCTAACTGTTCTATGATTCTTTGATTCTTTTTCCTCACCAGCTCCTTGTCCATCCATGGAGGCCTCCTGGTATTTTTGCCCCCAGAATGTCTTGAGTTTTCTTACTTTATTATAGGAAAGCTTGGTTTGTTATCAGAAGATATATTCTTAAAAAATTATACTTAAGTCTTGTACCATGGTTTCTTTTTTCCTTCTATTCTTGAAATAAAGGGGTACTTAAAATACTGTTAATACTTAATTTATTGGCCTTTTTATAATAGATTTTCAAAATAATTTAATTTTCAATAATGTAATATTGTAAAATTGTAATTTATTTCTAGTTAAAAAGCAGGCCTGAAAAAAAACTTAGAGATAAACTTTACAAATATACAGCTGAACCATCAGTAATTCTTCACGTATAAAGCTATTTAAGAACTGAGAGTATGAGAGAATTCCATATTGGTGGAAAATTAAAAGACTGTATTACCAGATCTCAGTTCCACAGGTATTCTCCACACAGCAATAGGCTGTGCAAAGTTAAATTGACCAAAACACATTAAAAAAGGTTCAACACATGTAAAAAAATATCAACAGGAGGCAGTTTCAGAAAAGTCTTATTTTTCACTCAGTCATTTGTAAAAATAAAACTATTATTTATTTCATAACATATAAAAATATTAGACTTTTTGGAATCAATTACTGTTTCTCTTCTGTTCCTCTCCCTCATTACAGCTGTGGTAGGCTATGGTAGTGAAATATGAAGAAACAGCCATGGTAAGAATGAAGATGCAATAATTTAAGCTGGTGTTGCTGCTTGCTCTTTTGATGTGAAACTGTAACTTGTACTTCACAAAATCACAGAATCACAGAATGGTTTGAGTTGGAAGGGACCTTAAAGTTTATCCAGTTCCAAACCCCTGCCATGGTCTGCTAGACCAGGATGATTCAATCCCCATCTAACCTGGCCTTGAGCACTTGAACACTGCCAGGGATGGGGCAGTCACAAGTCCTTGGCTTTCTCCCAGGTATGCTAATGCTTCCTCATATTACTCCTTTCTTACTTTTGGTTTCTTCTCCTTTCACAAACAAATGCGAACATGTATAATAATTCAAAATTTCAATATTAACTTCCATAGTTCACTTCTGATCTGCACTGTTTTACAGTTCTTTAGACAATTGTGGTAAAGATAAGAGAAGTACTTGACTAAAAAAAAAAAAGAGCTGTTTATTTGTTTTAATTGACCTATTCCACTTGGCTATAACTGTAACAGCATATTATAAGAACGCAGTAAAAGCTCTGCAGGCCAAAAGACCTATTTTTGAAGGCAAATACATTTTACAGCATAACAATACTTAAGCATTTCAGTGGATTATAGTCTATTATAGCTGATGTGGTAAAGGGTAATTGTAGTTTTCAAATTAAAAATAGAATCTCATAAACTTCAGCTGAGTTCAAACATATCCTTTGTGAAACTTACATTTTGGCATCTTTTAGATTGTACTGGAATCTTTTTTATGTTATCAAACTAGTCAGGTATTAAACTTATGTCAACAGAACACCGTTCTTTGGACTATTCCTTTCCAATTAGGAGAGTCTCTCATCCTTAAGAAATTAATTTCTTATCTGCATTTCTTTCACATTATCAAAACTAAGTGCCAGAGCAGGACAATAATATTTAGTAAGAAGTCATGTGAGACTGAGAGAAAAAAAAAAAGGAAATACAGCAAGTAGAGCAAGTTTTTCAGCTGTTGAGTACATAAATGTAGCGTTTCTGAAGCTATACTGAGATGAAGTCTTTCTGAGGTGATATAACGAGAATTTATATCAGCAGAAAGTACAACTTCCTTTGACATTTCGTGGTCTTTCATTCTCATTACAAAAGGCTTTCTGGATTTTAAAAAATGTTGTCTATGGGATTTGAGCTTTTCATTTCTTAAAAAAAAAAAAAAAAAAATGCCCTGCCTTGAATTGCTGTCTAAACTACTGTTCTACTGGTTCATTAATTTTACATTACAGTAGTTTGAAGAATTAAAGCTTTATAAGCACCCTTCATAAAGATTGGTTGGTTAGTATAGTTCCCTAGAGGTTAAAATCAAGTGCTAATCAACGCAGAGTGTTCTTTAAATTTACCTTATTTCTGTATAGTAAAAGAACCTGGAAAATAAATTCCTCAGTTTATAATGAACCTAAAAAGAAAATTAAAGATATACCACTGGAAAAAGTGAGCTAACATTCACAAAAACATTGTGTAACACCAGTGTTTGGAAAAGAAATTCAAAATATCATTAGTCAGTGGTTTGGATGCAAGGTTATAGTCTATGTGCATCTCCATTATAAAGTAAATACAAGTCTTTTATTAATGGTTGTGATTTGCTTTAGGAACATAGTCTTCAAAAGCCATAACTTCCTCCATTTTACTGATATATTTCTTACCATTTCGAGAACTGAAGTGTTTCAGGGAACATGATAGAGTGGAACTGAGGTAGAGTGCACATTGCTTTTGATTCTGAGAATTCAAAATGTAATGGAGATTAGGGCACCAATTTGTGTTGTGATTCCAAAATTAACCACTGCACCAGTTTGGTAGCCTAATTTTGGAAAAATTGAGAGATGAGTAACTCAGTTGTCCTCTTGGCTAACACAGGGTGTGTATATTACACTACAAAAACATGGAGAAGCTGCTATCCATTGACTCACTGAAATGCACTATATTTTCTTGCAGAACATTTTGACATATAAGACTTTATTCTCCATGTGTGCTCATATTCTGTGTGTATAAAGGTAAAGGTTGTTGTTTATTGTCTTTCATGGGGCAATTGATGGGACTGGATCACCAAACATTTAGAATTTATTGAAAGTTGAGAGCACTTCCTTCTCTTTTCATGAAACGTAGAATGATACCAGGATGCCTTTGAAAATCATGGTAATAATATTTAACATACTTTAATATCTCTTGATAAAAGTTATGATATAAAGTACTTAGAAGTTAAAGTTACACACATATAGGTTGGGAATAAAGTATGGTTTTTATTAAGAAGAACAAGACTAACTAAAGAAGAACTTTCCAAGGTTGAGGTGAGATCTTGTAGTATTTAAAACAAGATTAGATATCTTTGCAACTGAAAAAACTTCACAGCTCATTTGTAGAGTCAAAGGATTATTCTTAGAATTGCAGAATTGTTGAAGTTAGAAGGGACATCTGTGGATGTTTAGGTGATCTTTCCTAGTAAAATGGTCAGCTAGAGCATGTTTTTCATAACTATTCCAGTCAGGGTTTAGATATCACCAAGAATGGAGTCATCCTCTTGCTCTACAAGCATTATTTTAAAAATCCTTACAAGAAAAATAATTTTCTTATGTTAAGGTAGAATTTCTTACATTTAAATTTGCGCCCAATGCCTTTCATCCCGGATACAATTGACTCTGTCTTCTTTTCACTCACACACAACATTAAGTGTTTAATACATTGACAGATTTGGTTATGAGATAAATCCAGTTACCAAAAACCTCCACTTCAGGCTGCTGAAAATTTAGGTCACTGTTTCTTGGGAATTTTGAGAATAATTCAGTTCCAAATCAAATGGACTGAAATCAAGCAGGAAAGTAATAAAATCCTCTTGCAAATGGAATTCTAGCTTTTTAGCAATGAGAACTCTATTAAAAAATGCAGTTACTGTAATTTGATAAATACAAATCTATGTGTGGGGAACAGCTAGAATTTAGGCAAAGATGATTTACAGCTATGACTTGCTTTTCTGTCTAAGCGTTGCTTCCATCTTCAGTACATAGTAAATAGTTCAATAATATATAGATATAGTTCAATACATAGATAAAAAAAAAGAGGCATTCTGTCCTACTGAATTTCAATTGCATTGTACAGAAAGGGTTGATTTATTTTCTTCCCATTGAAAGTAAATATAAGTTCCTCTGTGGATTAGAAGGAAAATAGGTTCAAAGCCGCAGTAACCTGAAACAAGTTCTACAACCTCTGCAGTTGTGTAACGCACCAAGAGAAATTGGCTTCTTTCATGTGCTGTCTTGATTTTGAAATCCTAGAATGTCAATAAAAATAAATTAAAACCCAACTGTTTTATGTTGCAAAGTTTCCTGTGGTAACACACAGTATTTCTAAAGTCTATCAAGTAAACCCATACCTGTGATATAGTGTCCTGGGTTCAGCAGTAGCAGTCATTTTTCTCCTTCTTGGTAGCTGGTGCAGTGCAGTGTTTTGACTTTCAGCTCGGGAACAGAGCTGATAACAAGGATGTTTTGGTTTGGCCAAGGAGTTTGTGAGCCTCATGGTCTGCCAGGGAGGAGGGGAAGCCAGGAGGAAGCAGAGACAGGACACCTGACCCAAACTGACCAAAGAGGTATTCCATACCACAGCACGTCATGCCCAGGATGTAACTGGGAGTTAGCCGGAAGGGCTGGGAGACTGCAGGGTTGGAGGAGGTATGGGTCGGTGCTTGGTCAGGCCGGGGGAGAGCGAGTTATCGGTTGGCTGGTGGTGAGGTGATGTATTCCCTTCCCTTGTTATTTCCTTTATCATTGTTATTATTGGTGGTTTGTGTTATACCTTAGTTACTAAACTGTTCTTATCTCAATCCTGGGGGAGTTGCATTCTTTTCGATTCTCCTCTCCATCCCTTCGGGAGTAGGGGGAGGGCAAGAAGAGGGGGGAGTGAGTGAACAAGCTGTCTGGCTGGGTTTAAACCACGACATACAGCTTCTTTCATATTTTCCAATACAAATTGTTTCTTAGATGCAGCATACTTTAGATATACACAGTACGGACTGTTATCAAATATTCTGAAAACTGACAGCGAACACTTGAAGAAACATGGGATGAAACCATTTAAATTTAGACATTTTATAATCAGCTAAATGCATTTGAAGCTACAGAAATTAAGAGTTATTTATTCTTTTAAGGCTGCCATTCTAAGATGCCTGAGAACTTCTAGAGGTAAACATTTATTTTAATTTTCCTTGAAGTATCTGTTCATTTTCAAGAGTTTGGCTCAATAACTGAATTTAAATTGACATGCCAGGAAACAAGGCAGAATCAATTTTCACTAGTTTTATTTAAAGTTGTTTAGAAGCCCAAAAGAAATCAGTTGTTGTGTATATGCACTTTAAATGTCAGTAAATGGGAAATGAAAGTAAATGAATTTTTGATGACATCAGAAAAGTCATCATTTATACATCAGTTGTATTAGAAAATCACCCAATTAGTCCCACTTTATGTTATAGCCTGTAAGCATTTCTATTAGAAACAGTGATATTTCACATGTCTCAAAAGGTCTCTCTGATCCATGGAATTTTTTTCTTAGACAAATTTTGAAATGTATTCTCCATTAGCAGGGATACAAAAACATAAATGCATGAGTTTTTTTTCCATATACCTCTAGCTAATACTGAGTTATTTTATTTTTTGCAATGAGCACTTGTTGGCATCTAGCCTATGCACAATGTAATAATATTCATAATTAAAAAAATAAATTAGTGAAATGCGATATTCTGAGTGAAAATGTGGAATGATGGATGTGTAATACATGTAGATACTACTTAGAGAGAACCTTCATCGAGGTTTATTATGATTTTTTAAATACAATCAGAATGGAATATCTTATTTCTTTTTCCACTATTATGCATGCATTTGTTTCTGTTCCTATGGCTTCCTATATAAAGCTTATTAAAGCAGAGATCTTGCTCATTTTCCTGTCTGTTTTATAAGCTACTGGACCTACAAGTAGCTTGTCCCAAAAAAATAAAAGAAGTGACATGTATTTTTTAAAGTACTTTCATGCATGTATGTCCCCCATAACACTCCTTCATAGAGGAGCTTCTTGGGAAGACTAACAGCTATTTTATGATTTTTTTGGGCACAAATCCTATGTTTATAAGAAACCTTAAAGGTTATCTTTTGGGCTAATGAAGAATGTCAGTGGATTATTATGGACTCATAATTCAATGCCCCTTTCTCTGGTGAGGATTTAAGGTCCAGGCTGAGACACTCAGGACAGGTATCAAGACACCGAAACTCAATAACAAAAGCCTTCAAATGGAAATATGAAGTAATATGAAGTTCCTGTAATCAACTGTTACCTCTGTGCTAAAAGTCTTGTCTTAGAAGAGTTGCAAAGGTGAAAATACTCAAGGCCAACAAGGAAAGTAGGTGAGAACATTGAACTGTTTTAGGCAGGGCAGTTTGACAGGACAGCTGCAGTAGCTTCAGCTATATTTGTGATGTGTTCTCAGCCCAATTTTTCCTTTTATAAAAAACAAAATTCACACACACCAGAATATGGAGAGTATCCACTTTCAGTTTTCCAATAAGTAAAATTAATTCTCTGTTAGTATTTACTAATTTCTTGTAATATCAATGTCTATTAGCAGAAAAATGGAAGAACATTTTCATATTTCTTGCATGACCTGAATCCTTTCAAAGCCAATGTTTTCTATTATATTCTTTCTCTTTATATGAGCATAGGCACATTCCTTTTACCTGCATGTGTATCATTGCATTTGTTTGTTTTTAGCTAATTTTGTTTGAGTCACATACAGATTGTAAAGTAATAATCTAGAATACCTTTCTGTATTGATTCTGCTTGGATTTATCCAGATGGTAATATTAGCTTTCAGTTGAGATACAGGGTTGTGGTGCACATGGTATTTTGGAAAAGGGCACTGGCTTCCAAACTTACAAGTACTATGCGAATGAAAATACTATTTTGCTATTAGGACAAAGACTGAAGCAAAGCTGTTCTTCTGCAGATAGTAATCAAGGGAAATTAACTAGGCCTGGTTATATGGGAGATCTGTGGATTAAAATCAAAAGGTATATTAAAGCCTGCTTTAACAATCAGTGTGTGTCATGATATGTGGCTTTCTATGTTATTGTATTATGGTAAAACATAATCTTTTTGCTGTACAGTTCTGAAAGATTAAATGGTTAGTTTCTTTTTCACAGTGTGAGGGAAAAAGTCACCTAAAGAAAGAATGAGATTATGCAGTACAAACCAGCAGTGGAAGGTTAGGCTACTTCCTCCTTAACTGGACTGAACAAAATTTATATGTCAGGTGATGGCAGAGATGAAGCCATATACATGAGATATATCCATAAGACATGAGATTTAGATATTTGGCTGTACACAAAGGATCAGGTTATCGCCTCCCTTCTGTACACTTAAGAGAGATGCAGAGAGATGGAAGAATGTTCCAACAGTACGATGGGTCATGCCAACTTTGAAGAGCTACTGCTTTGACAGGGAAAGCATAAGGCAGGCTGATGAATCTTCTCCCTTGCTTGTGCTCCACTGTGTAATTCATTCCTAATATGAGAAGAAAAACCTGAAGCAAGGCCATTCACAACAATACTCCTAGGTTATAACATGACATATATCGTACTGGTTTTCTTCCTCTACTGTTGCTCTCTACCCCATAGAAGTCAAGGGAGAATCACTGGTATTTCTGCATGTGCATGTCAGTTCATGTTCTGTGTTATTTTTCTCTACTGTGTTTGTGACTGGAGTGAAGAAAAGTTTTGCTGCATACATGCCAAGGAAAGATGTTCAGGTACTAGCATGGGGTTTTGAAGTCCTACCTTAGCTTCCTGCTCCTATCACAATTCATGATATTGAGCAAACTGAGCAATAATCAGGTTGTTGGTGGAATTTCAGGATAAGTGTTCAGAACTACTGCTTCCACAGTATACAGGGGAGTTTCAAAGCAGATACAATAAAAGAAACCAGACTGCAAAATAGAACTTCTCTATGCAACCTGTAAAAGAATGCTGAGGAGAGGGATTATATAATCTCAAATTCTGGTTGTCTCCAAAGTTTGAATTATTTTTTTGATTTGAGATGGGCAAGCTTGCAACTTTCCTAAAATGTTCTTTTATTTTAGAACTGAGAGGAAGGTCCTACCCTTTTCCCAGGCCCATCAGAAAGATCAGCATCTTTCTACACAGGAGATGAAAAGTTAGAGCAATCCACCACCACCTGGGTTAGATAAGTCCTGTTTAATTTTTTCTGTAGAAGGCTCAAACCCCACATCTCTTGCTTCCCCTAGACATGATCCAACACATCAGATGCTACTCCGTGTAAGAGTAATGGGAAATACCAAACATAAAGGATATGATTGTGCCCCACTGTAGCTCATATCACTATGGGAAGCCTGAACAGCCTCTTCTTGGCTGCATAGCACTGAATGTGTTAGAGCTGTTGAAAAGTAGTGATCAGGGAGTGTGACAAGAAAATAAGAGAAGCCTATGTGAAAGTGACTGCTTTCTAGCTCAGATATCTTGAGAATTGCCAATAATGCAGCCTCTCTGAATTACTTATTTCTAAATTTCTTTTCTAATGAATAGAATACTTTCAGAAAGTTCATTTTTTCCACTTCATAATTCCTAATAACTGAAATTCATTTGAAGAGTTTGTGATCCCTTTCTGTAATTTAGCAGTTTTCTGAGGAAAAGGGAAGTTTCTGCAACTTACTTGATAACTTGAGATGAACAACCTAAGGGTTGTAGAGCTCTGTTACCCCCAAAGTAAAAATCCCTATGGAACGCAGGTGTTGAAGGGAAGCATCATTCAGTTCATCACATCCTGTCTTATTCTGCCAGAGCAGTATCCAGGATTTTAGATAAGTTCATCTGTATAGGTTCTTGAGGAGTACAGGGTCTGCAGCTTTTCTTCCATCTGATCTTAATCAGGTATCAAACAATAGGCAATCCTACTCATGCGAGAACACATGGCTACTAATGTATAACACTTTCTTTTTCAACCTTAAGGAATTGTTTTTGATGGCACGCAGCTATCAGTCATTCCCTTTTCAGTCCTATTAAAACATGCAAAATATTTACATTTCTTTAGCTCTAAATTGGTAACAGTTGCATAATTAAAAAAAAGCAAAAATTTATATTTGAAAAAGAAAAGGAACAAAACAAATACTCTATTTACTTACCACTTATTCTGAGAATAAATCCATTTTCAAGTTTATAGCAAAACAGAGAAGATATGGTTAAAAAAGTTTTTATTGGCGTGTATATTTTAATAATCTCTATAAGGAGACCAGCAGTAATTATGAGCATTTGTAAAAAATATAAGCTTCTGTTAGTATCTGAATATGGTAACCATTTAAGACTAACTCTGATAGTAATAAGGATTTCACTGGCTTCACTGAACACCGTATCATCTTTTTTTTTTTTTTTTTTATATCTCATTGTATAGTAGAATGTCTGCCTAAATCCCAGCTCTTCAGTACTTACATTGTAGCCAATAAATACCTCACACAAAATTGAAAAAGGGGATATATTTTTATTTATTTTTGAATCAGTGTGGAAAACCCTCACCTTTCAGTCAGGAAAATCCCTCATCATGATGCACTTCAAGCCTAGAGGTGGCACAACCTGTCTTTGCATCATGAACTGAGAGATTAGTGAAAGATGCTGAACAGTCAATAAGCAACATAGAGCTGCTTAGAAAATTATTATAGCCAGAATGTTACAGGGCAAACAGCGCTAGCTTGTAAATTGATTTTTATTTTAATTAATGATTACAAAGATCTGTCTGGCTTTATAGGCCTAATAAGATTCGCTCAACCCACGGTAAAAACTTCTGTGCATTTTCCTGAAACCCACAAAACTATGAGAATAATAATAAGAATTCTTGTTGCTGAAGATGCTAGCTGTTTTAATATCTTACTCTGATCTTACTCTGCCAGGACTGTAAATATGCCATGAACATAGAACAGGTTGTGTTTTAGCCTGCTCAAAACAACATTGACTAGAGTTATATATCTCTAAAACTGGAGCACTTACAGCATGGCTTAATAAAATCACGAGTAACTTCTCAGGTTAAATTCCAGTGAGTGATACATTTAATATTGTGGTGCAAATAGTTTCAGGCATCTTTCTCACTACAAAAAGGTTTTGTTATGTTAGCTCTGAAAGACTCTTACGAGAGGTGGAGCCTGACATCATGGACCGAATGGACTCAGCAGCTATATAGGGATTGGTCCATGCACTAAGGAATGATCTCTCTCTCTGTCTGTGTGGATGTATATATATGTATATACATGAGATAAGAGTGATGGTATACTGAAAATGTGGGGTGTGAGCATGACGTGAATAGTATGGAATAAGGGGTGGATAATGCCCTGGGTTCAGCAGTAGCAGTCATTTTTCTCCTTCTTAGCAGCTGGTGCAGTGCTGAGGTTTTGACTTTCAGCCTGGGAACAGCGCTGATAACACCGGTGTTTTTAGTTGTCGCTTTCTGAGCCTCATGCTCTGCCAGGGAGGAGGGGAAGCTGGGAGGAAGCAGAGTCAGGACACCTGACCCAAACTAACCAAAGAGGTATTCCATACCACAGCACGTCATGCCCAGGATGGTGGCAGTTATCCGGAAGGGTTAGATCACTGCTCTGTTGGACTGGGTATCGGTCGGCGGGTGGTGTGCGATTGTATTCTCTTTCCTTGTTCTTTCCCTTATCATTATTATTATTGGTGGTAGCAGCAGTGGTTTGTGTTATACCTTAGTTACTGGACTGTTCTTATCTCAACCCGTGGGAGTTGCATTCTTTCGATTCTCCTCCCTATCCCTCTGGGAGAGGGGGAGGAAAGGGGCAGGGGGGGAGGGAGGCGGGGCAAGTGAGCTGGGTGGCTGACTGGGCTAAAACCACGACGTAGCATTTTTAGTAAGTAGTACTACGTAGAAAGCAGTGGAGGCATCTTTTTTGAAAGCACTCATTACAATGGTACATATCAGAATTTATTCTGATATGTATCTTTTCTCTTTAACTGAAAAAAATCTTCCCTATGACATTTTAGACAGAGTTGAAATATTTAATTTATAAAAAGAATATTCACCTAAATTTAAGTGTGATGTTCAAGTCGTGCGTCTAAAGGTTTATATTTATTTTTTATTCCTCACATTGGCAGCTTCTTGGCTTTTAGGGGGTAATAACACTGTTCTGAAAATGTATGTCCTGGGCTCAGCAGTAGCAGTCATGTTTTTCCTTTGCGTTAGCTGGTGCAGTGCTGTGTTTTGACTTCCAGCCTGGGGACAGTGTTGGTGAAGCCGATGTTTTCGGTTGTTGCTAAGTGATGTTTACCCTGACCAAGGACTTTGTGAGGCTCATGCTCTGCCAGGGAGGAGGGGAAGCTGTGAGGAAGCAGAGACAGGGCGCCTGACCCGGGCTAGCCAGGGAGGTATTCCATACCACAGCACGTCATGCCCGGGGTGAGGGGTGACTGGGAGTTACCGGGAAGGACACGGGCTTCCGGGTGGGACTTGTTTTCTTGGCCGGTGGTATTGTATTCTCTTCCCTTGTTATTTTACCTTATCATTGTTGTAGTTGGTGGTAGCGGTGGTGATTTGTGTTGTACATTGGTTGCTGGACTGTTCTTGTCTCAACCCGTAGGATTTGCAGTCTTTCGATCCTCCTCCCCGTTCCTCTGGGAGTGGGGAAGGGGAGAGTCCCGGTGCGGGGGGTGGGACGGACCTCGATTGTTGTCAGGTCGGCACCACTCACTGGGAGTGAGTGAACAAGTAACCTGACTGGGTTTAAACCACAACAATGTATTATTAGGAAGCAGTCACCCTTTGATCATTTGAAAGTGCAAGGGGCTTTGAAGATACTTGAAACCATTCTTCTCTATCAGAAATATGCATATAAGTGTATACATTGCAGCCAAACACATAATGATGCACAGCCATGACCACAAAACCTGAATTTTCCTGTGTGGTTAATTAGCCCAAACATGTTGTTGTTGACCAATTTAGTACTGATAAAGTAGGTAAGATGTGTTGTATGTCTTCATCATTTTTCACTAGGAATTAACAAAACTGTTTTTAAAGCAAAACAATGAATTAAAATAACAAGATTTCGAAATGGTTGGAAATAACTGTTACCTTCCTTTCTAGTTTTTATTTTGATCTACTGAAAATCAGAAATTAACTGCTGCTTTATTAAATCATATTAATTTATTAGATCCTGACATATGCCATATTTAATTAGTATTTATATATAAAAATTGTCCTTCACTTTCTTAGAGATATAGTTAAAAATGTAAGTATCTTTTTATTTGAGTAATGATAATAGTTAAAAATCACCATGACACACATCGATATTGGATCATATAGCTTGAAGAATTTATATGAATTTTATAGGACTTCACTTGGCTTATGTTATAGAACCGTGTTGATCATTTTTTACATATAATATGGCGTAGATTTTTAGCACTCTCACTTTAGGTGTTAGCCTAAAGGAGAAACTGCTTTTTTGTTTTCCTTTTGTTGTTTTTATTACCCATATACTTCTATATTGTTGAAGTCTCATTCTCAGTTATGAGCTAGAATTGGCCACAAGTTAATTTTCTTTTGCATATTAAAAGTAATTTCCTTGTATTTATTCTTAATTTTTACCTCTCTATTTCATACTGTTTTTCTGTTTCCACTGAATGACCTAGACGTATTTCATAACTGAACCACGGAGAGATACTACTGTGTTTTTTAAGCTTCATTTATACTGGAGCTTATTGATGCATATTAGTAATTCACATTACCCCTTGCAGGACTTGACTTATTTTCATGCAACTGTTGACAAAAAATTCTCCAGTCAGGCTATCCCATTCCATATTGGCATATACAGGTCCCTTGCTTATAGCCCCCCACTCAATACTAAACTGAAACATTCTCCTGTCCTCTGTGAAGTATGAATTTCTTATTTAGTCAATAACTTCTGGCATTCATTGTTCCTATTTCTTTTTTTTTTATGAGCTGTGGCACCCATTTTAGCATAAATTTTAAGATATATAAATTAATATCATTAGCAATGTGAGCACAAGAATGAAAAATTTGGTGTATTATGTCTCCCTTAGATTTTAGTAAGGGTTTGTTACTATCCTTAAAAAGCAAACAGGGCATGCAAATGCAGCCAGCTGTTAAGTCCATTTGCTGCAGAACATCTTTCTACTTATTTTTGTTCTTCCCCATATAACACTTCTTTCTGCTGACCTGTAGCTTAAATGAAGAAAGTTCCAGGGGTTCGGTGTTCATTTTTTGCACAGAGAGGGACTTACTAGAGATTCTTAAAAAATGAGCCTATCTAGTTTCCATTATGTAACTTTAGAACACTGAGTCAGAAAATGAAATTTCTTTACATATTAACTAAAGTGAGGAAAAAATATATGTTAGCTGGTACCTCTGGGGTGCAAAATAAGTTGGGAAAAGTGCTATTAAAAAATGTGGAATATTAGAAATTTTAGAGCTACTTCACAGAATTCTGGAGAAACTCATGCCTCATAAATTCTAGGAAAATATTCCATGGAGCTTGTCCTTAATTATAAGGACATAGGTAACTTAAATAAGATGGTTTACTTCTTATCTAAATCTAGAGAATCTATAAATCTAAATAATTGCAGTAAAGTCATAAAAAACAACCAAACGAAAAATTCCTGGGTTGCCTTATCAACCCAGGAAAGATATCACCAACCCAAAAAGAAGCATTTGTTTCATTTTCAAGACTTCAAGAACTTCTGAAATCTTTCAGAAATAAAATGTATGCCTATATTTTATTTCAAATTTTTAAAAATAATCAGAATTATTTACTTAGAAAACCCATTTGTATTTGTATGGACTGAAATCCTTTCTGTCAGCTCAATCTATCTGCACATTGGACTTTTGTGAACATATTGTGGTGAAGAGATTGGAGATAGTATGCATTTTTCTGGACAACTTCTACTAGACCAGGTTGCTCCAAGCCCCATCCAGACTGTCCTTGAAGACCTGTGCCAGTAGTGCCTCACCACACTCCCAGGGAAGAAATTCTTCTGGAAATCTCATCTCAATCTCTCCTCTGTCAGGTTAAAGCCATTCCCCCTTGTCCTATCCCTACAGGTCCTTGTCCAAAGCCCCTCTCCAGTTTTCCTGTAGCCTCTTTAGGCACTGGGAGCTACTCTAAGGCTTCCTGGAGCCTTCTCTTCTCCAGGCTGAACCAGCCCAGCTCTCTCAGCCTGTCTCCAGAGCAGAGCTGCTCCAGCCCTCACAGCATCTCCATGGCCTCCTCTGGACTCTCTCCAACAGCTCCACGTCCCTCTTGTGTTGTTGCCCCAGAGTTGGATGCAGGACTGCCTGGGGGATCTCCCTAGAGTGCAGTAGAGGGGCAGAATCCCCTTTCTCAGCCTGCTGCTCACACTGTGAGAATGCAGCCCAGCACATAGTGGGGCCCTGGCTCAAACGCAAATGGCTGGGTCATGAGGGGCTTTTTGTTAACCAACATCCCCAAGACCTTCTCAGGAAGATACATACCATTGCAATGAGGAAAATAAATTACACTGAGAATAATCTAAGGCAGAAACACCCCTATGTGTCAAGGATAGGACCAGCTGGCCCCTCAGGTTTAAACAGGTCAGTGTGAGATGCACCTCAGCTCCCTTGCTGAGACATGAGGAGGACACAGACCTGAAGACAAAGCTGGATTGATGCTGCCCTGGGGGCTGTCTGGTCCACCACATCAAGACAGTAAGAGATGTACATCGCAAGGTGATGGCTCTCAACAATCCTCTTTCACTAATCACCCCTTGACCCTGGGCAGAGCCAATAAAGAGAAACATGACATTGATGGGGGGGGGGGGGGGGGGGGGGCCCCATTTAAGTAAGACACTGTCCTGGGTTCAGCATGCTGGTGCAGTGCAGTGTTTTGACTTTCAGCTCGGGAACAGAGCTGATAACAAGGATGTTTTGGTTTGGCCAAGGACTTTGTGAGCCTCATGCTCTGCCAGGGAGGAGGGGAAGCCGGGAGGAAGCAGAGACAGGACACCTGACCCAAACTGACCAAAGAGGTATTCCATACCACAGCACGTCATGCCCAGGATGTAACTGGGAGTTAGCCGGAAGGGCTGGGGGACTGCAGGGTTGGAGGAGGTATGGGTCGGTGCTTGGTCAGGCTGGGGGAGGGCAAGTTATCGGTCGGCTGGTGGTGAGATGTTGTATTCCCTTCCCTTGTTATTTCCTTTATCATTGTTATTATTGGTGGTAGCAGCAGTGATTTGTGTTATACCTTAGTTACTAAACTGTTCTTATCTCAACCCCGTGTGAGTCGCATTCTTTTCAATTCTCCTCTCCGTCCCTCCGGGAGTAGGGGGAGGGAAAGAAGGGGGGGAGTGAGTGAACGAGTTACCTGACTGGGTTTAAACCACGACAGAGACTTAAAGGTCTAATCAACCTAATCGAGTGTGTGAAACCAGAGAAACAAGTGGGATATTTGTGTGAGGCTGGAAAACTACATTAAAAACATTTTTGCTGCTGTAGAAGGTATGAGAAAAGATAATAACAGAGTATTAAATTATCCATTAGGTTTGAAATATGAGTAAAAGTTAAGATGATATACAATATGCATGAATATGTTAATTAAATGTAATAGAAACATTAACATTTTGGTTCAAAACTCTTTGAGGGAGAAATGTAAGAGTTTCTACTGGGGTTGTACGAGTCTGCTTCTAATTCTGAAGTTCTGATCAAATTATTTCAATAATATCAGGCAATAAATATTGAAGGAAATTATGCCATTATGAGAAATTGAAATTTCCAAGATATTTATAAACCACTTGGGTAATTACTTGTTGAAATACAGGTGAATAAAAGAACTGTTAGTACAAGAATTGTGAATTAGGGAAGAAATTAAGGTAGGGTTGGTAACTGAGTATGCTGAAAAGAGAGCACATTTGAAGGACATCATAATAAATTTCACATGGATTCTAACTACTGGATGTCATTTACCTTTTCTGTTTAGACTTTGGCTGGAGTTTTTATAACAAAACTGTGTAGTGGCATGAAATTGGGAAGAACTGTTCGTACAGGAAGAATTACAAAATTATACAGGGAAGAAATGAATGCTTTTGTCAAGGCAGAAATAAAATGGGGTGACATTTAGTAATAGACTTTAAAATGCTCATATAGTTCTTGTACTTAGAGAATAATAAAGCATTTTTTCCTAGGGAATGAAGGATTATTAGGAACAAAATAAAACCTGAGAACTCTATCTGACCCCAATGTGCAAAATCCGCAAATGTGATCCTACGTTTCAAGTTCCCTCATATAGACAAAAGAGTTAAAACCTCCTAACTATATATAGAGTTGCATCTCGATAAATCGAGGAATAATATATGTGAGCTGGTTAGCTGCTGCACTGTGAGATCAGGCACAGTGATTCAGGCAGGTGTTCTGGAACAACAGCTCGTTCTTCCTGTATTTTATTTGTCCAAACCTCCTTTGAGATCTCTGTGCCAAGTCATTGCAGGGGGCAATGGTGGCTTCAGGTATATTTTGCTCAACGACAGTGACCATCATTGTTTGGTGACACTGCCTGGAAGAACCTTTAAACCTTAACCATGTGACTAAGTTGTTCACGACCACAACTGCCTGAATTATTTACTTTGGAGAATTTAGTCATATGAAAGACAGTATATTTATCTTCCAGCTATTGTCAATAATTTGCTGCATTCTGAGTATATTTTTCAGAGAATATGATGTTTGCGAAGCATCTTCTCTTTTTAAATGACAGACAGTAGGATGTCTGTGAAAAGACTAGGTTAGAGCTTAAGAACAGTTTTGCTGGACAAAGTATCTAGAAGCACAAATAATCATCTCAAGGGATCTCAGAAAGAAAACAAACATCAAAACTCCAGATTTTTTTCAGGAGACAAATACTGCTTACTTAGGAGCAGGCTTTCTGCACTAAATGTGTCATTTCTACCATTACATTAGCTAGAGATAGATATCTGGCTCACCCACAAGGAATGTAATACAGTGAGGTATTTTCAACTGCTAATGAGTCAGCAGCTGAAAAAGTAGTAAGAAAAAAAAAATATATATTTTTATGCTGTCAAAGGATGTATTCTCTGGAAACTTCTCCAATATAAGTTCTTCCCACAGGCTGCAGTTCTTCGTGACTTGCTCCAATGTGGGTCTTTTCCCTCAGATGTATTCCTTAAGGAAAAGACAGTGTGGGTCTCCTGCCAGGTCACAAGTCCAGCAGCAAACCCGCTCCAGTGTGGATTCCTCTCTCAATGCAGCCACAGTTCCTGCCAGTAGCCTGCTCTATTCCTGGCTTCCCACAGGGTCACAGACATCCCACAGGGTCACAGACATCCCCTTTCTCTAGCATGGGGTCCTCCCCAGGATGTAGGTGGATCTCTGCTCCACTGTGGACCATCATGGACTGCAGAGGCACATCCTGTCTGCACCGTGGGCTGCAGGGAAACCTCTGCTCTGGCACTTGGAGCAGCTCGTCCCTCCTGCACTGCTCTGAGGGTCTGCAGGGCTGTTTTTCACATATCGTCTCACTCTTCTCTCCTGCAATTGCTCTTGTGCAGGTTTTTTTCCTCTTCTGACATGTGTTATCCCAGAGGTGCTGCCACCACCACCGAACAGCTCAGCCTTACCTAGTGGCAGGTCTGTCTTGGAGCTGGCTGCATTGGTTCTGTCAGACATAGGGAAAGCTTCTAGAAACTTCTCACAGAAGCTGCTCCTGCAGTATCCCCCTACCAAAACCTTGCCATGCAAACCCAATAGAATTTCATACACACTGCCATGAAAATCTTTATGTAGGAAGTGCACAGATTGCCTCTGCAGCTCTCCCAGTATCTTCTCTGCTCTGTGTTCGTTCATAAACGTCACTGCAAAACTTCAAGAGACTCAGAGCATCACTAGGTTTAATGTGTCAACTAACTCACTTCTTGCTTGGGTGTGAATTTAGATTAGACTCTGGATCCTCAGGTGAGTCACAAAGAAAAACGATGCGGTCCATCTGGCTCCTTGAATTATTAATAAATAGACTCTTTATGATAATGCAGTTTTTAGTTTTAAAATCTCACAAAGTTTTCATCGCATTTAACAGCAAATGCACCAACTTCAAATTATGCATAACATGTTTAAAGCAAGTTGGTAGATAAACTGCTCTCATTTTATAACTATATAGTTAAAAATATAATTGGAAAAGATAGCCTTACCTTGCAAAGCATTTCTGAGCACATTACTTTTAGGTGATTGAAATCAAATGGTACGTCTCTGGCGTATAATTAAAATATTCTTGGTAATGTTATCATACAGACTGTTCTTTTCAACCATTATCATAAATTATAGTACCATAAAGCAAGGATTAAAATGTGCACTGTAGCATTCCAGTTATTCTCTATGAAAGTTCTAAAGTGTTAAAATTCTAAATTTACTTATATAATAAATTGCATGGAGAAAACACAGGTGAGGTGTGTAGGTATAGCTACAAAGAATAAGTTTGGTTTAGTTAACTAAGTTGTAATTTAGTCTCCTTAAGATCTGTTTCTGCAGGGAAAACCACAGACCTATGTCAGATATTAGTAAATATTTGCAAAAATATTTTTTATGTCTGTCTGTCTGAGGAATTACAGATCTGAAGTCATGGTGAGCTGAAAATATCTGTTGTACAAACCCAACGGGGCCTAAATGTCCATAGGTGCTTCCCTCCTCAACTTGCTCGAAATTTCAGTATTTCAGGGCTAGAAATTGGTATTTAAGGTAGTCTTGAATGCCGCATGATGAGAGGTTGACAGTGGTCTGAACCCCAAGATCTTCTGGCTTGATTGGTAAGTTATGTTGGCTTAAGGCAGATGTGACAACCAACCTCAGGCATCTGAACTTCAGGCAGGTCCAGACCTTGGTGGACACAGGCATACACGTCAGTTCAAACATGCCCTGGATGCCCGCTATATCCTGGACCATACCTGAAAGTCAAAATAGTACAAAGTCACATACAGTAAATAAGTAAAGTAAAAAAAAAAAAAAACTAAGGAATTTTATTGTCAAAACCATTCAGGTTTATGAAGGTGTAACTATAAATTCAGACATTTCACATTTTGTACTTACTGTGAATATCTGGTGACTTCCGTATTTGTATAATGCTTAGGAAAACAAGGTCCAAACTCATCTGAGACATATAGGCTATATAAAAGTTTCTGGGCTTGGGAACCCCTAATTCTTGGTTTAGTAAACAGTCCTGTACGTTCCATACTGAAATGAACCCTAGACATGCACTGGCACTTCATACCTTTGTGAATATGGGAAAAAAACAAACACCAGGGTAAGCTGATGGGTAGGCTGGAGAAGAGCAGTGTTAAGCTCTGGCCCTAGTGCCAGTGGAAATGTCTCAGGAATCAAGAGTATGAGCCATACTACAAAGTGCTCCTACATTTCTGCACAGATACAGCCTTCAGCAATGCAGCCTATTACTAACAGTAATGAACAAATGTCCTGGTTTCTTGCCACAGGTTGGAAAGAGAGGGGAGTGAGTGAGTGGTTGTGGGGTACTTGGTTGCTGGCTGGGTTTAAACCATGACAACACAGCACATCCAATGGTATAACAGATGTATCTCCTTGATCAAGCAGTGGGAGCAAGCAAGGCAGAGAAAATGCAAAGTATTTATATATTCATTTTATAGTTATATATACCAGTTAGCAATAAATATGTTGATTTAAATTTATCTGTATGGATGTGTGTTTCTGTAGAGATATATACACGCTCACATGCATACAGCCTTAGTAATGCTTATCACCATAGTTGGAGCCTTTCATACATATTAATGGATTTAGCCACAAAATACCCTCAGGAAGAAGAGAATTATTATTATCATATAAAAAGAAGAAATGTAATACATTGCAGCATGAAGTGAAGAGTAGGAAAAAGTAATGCTACAAAAAAAACTGGTAGAGATAACCAAAAAGATTTCATAGAAGGGTTAAGATTAAAATCAGAAATCTCTAAAGTGCAGTAATTGAACATTACAAAACAGTAGATCTGTGAAGAAAATAGGAAGGGCAATCTTTAACAGTTTAGGGAGTTATTGCAGTATTTAAGATTCTGTGCACTGCTATATGTATCTCAGGATTGTCTAGTCTATATAACTCTCAGTATATTCTCTTACGAGCACATTATAAGTTTTGTTAGTAGGAAACACACAAGTAAGTATTTGTCATAATATTAAGCTTGTATATTGATTCTTTCCCAGTACAAAGATGCTTTAAATCTGGCAACTGGTAGGTTTCTATTCAGATGTTTCCGTTTTGCACAATGCTTCAGACACTCTTACACCCTTCCAAAACCTGCCCAATAAATCCAAATCCTTAGAAAATTAGGTTAGTTTAAAATATAAATAAAAATCCTCAAACATTACTTATGAACTTGAGAGATTTTAAAAGTATCTCAAAATACCTTAAATGTTTCACAAATTTTTCTAGGTGTGAGCACTTCTTTGAGTATTTTATGTAGACATTTTTGTTGAACTTGACTTTTGTATGGGGCATTTCTAATCCCTGCAGCCCTTCGATAATATGATTCAAGATAATTCTGATTATACAATCTTCAGCCTAGTGGTGTGTCTTCAAGAACTCATTCAAAAGAACTTTTCACGTTAGTTCTTCAACTTTCAGTTACCATCTAGTCATCTAGGGTGCTAAGTAAACTTGTAGGTTTAAACCTATATCCATACACCTTAAAAGTTCGTGGAGATATACTTGCAGAAGTATTTTTTTCGTACTTCTTCATACTTTTTCATACATATTCAGCACATGTATTTCTAAAAAAGCAAGAAACTCCACAGAGATTATTTTTGTGATATTACAGTTGTAATATCAACAATATAGTTGTCTGTTCTCTTCCCAGTAGAAAGTGGATTTTCAGTTTGCTTATTGTGACATGGTTAAAATGTGCAGTAAAATCAGCCCTAAATTTGTTTTCATAGAAGTTAACAATGTAAACATGAACTCAGTTCAATCTGAACCTGTTACATATTATGCCTTTTTCTCTTTTCTTCTTCGTGCAACTTCACTGTTCCCTATGTTTTTGTAAATACACTGAAAATTGCATATTTAAAAGATGCCAGATATAATGCCTTCCAGTTTCCACATTAGCCAGAGCAGTGGACATACCCCAGTGAGATTTTTGCTTCTGCAGAGGTTTCCTACTTTGAGCTAGTGGATACCCAGATCCCCACCATGAAAGCTGTGGAGGTTAATGTGTTTATCTACAGTTGGGAAATGTCTCGGTGTTCTATGTTCAGCCACATTGAGGCCAAGTGATGAAGTGACACACTCTCAGGTGTGGGTAAAACTGACAAAATCAATACACAAAAGCTGTTGCAACATTTAATAATTTTGTGAAGCAGTGCTTTTATGTCTCTTCAGACAAGCAAAACATACCCCACATGCTTATACATACCTTCTGATAGGTAATCATGGTGATTTCTAATTGCATCACTTGAAAATGCACGTCTATGTATATTTCCTGTGTAATTTTAGATATGTCTATTTATTAATTTGTCATACACCTTACGATGTCATACTCAATCAGATTTGGAAATTCAGTCTAGAAAAAACCTTCTGTGGAAAGGCTGGAGAGGGCCCATAGAGGGGCCACAAAAATGACTGAAGGGCTGTAAAGCCTGCTGTATGAGGAAAGCCTGAGGGAGCTTTCGTTGTCCAGCCTCAAGAAAAGAAGTCCCCATATTGCCACTGGCAGGAAGGTCATACAGCCATCAGCTCAGAGGGTGTTTGCTGGAACTGAGAGCCAATGTCAGCCCTTCTGGTGAACACAGATATTGACTGTCTCTTACCTCCAGCTGTAATTCAAACACACATCTGTGCCCAGTTCCATCCAATTTCTCATTTACAACAGTATTTCTCAGAACTCCTTGTGTCATTCTGGGAGCTGATGCACTAGGTGGCATTGGAAAGAAACCCCTTTTCTCAACAAACCAGTGTAACTACTTAGATCTAACTTGCTGTTTAAGATACTAGTATGAACTGTTCATAGTAGCATTCATGATCATAAAATAACAATTTTGAAGAAGTTGTTAGATATGAAAAGTAATTCATAAACTATTTTGGATCTACTTAATCTACATCTATTAGCATTATGAAGTATACACTGCATTTCAACCTTATAGGTTGTCCTTAAAATCCTCATTTCAAACATATGCTGTCTGGAATTGTTAACTGCGGATTTGCTACTGTGTGTGATACAGTTTGTATCCCAGGACTAGATGATTATAACAGTTTAACGTAGAGATGCATGGTAAATAGTGAATAGTGTATGTAAAGTGTAAGCTGTTGGACAGATAATAATTCATGACATAATTCATTAGGCCTGAAGGATTTGTGAATATTTTCATAAACAGCCCAAGGCAGACTAAAAGTACAACTACAAAGCAAGCTGTACTTCATATATTTCCAGAATATTAGAAAATATTCTGTCAACTCTTTCACTCCTGCCACCCTTTAACGCTCAGTGCATGCTCTGTGTGAAGAGCATATGAAGTCCTCCCTACCTTGATGGCACCTTGTTAAATAGGACAAAGCTATTTGTAGGGATTCTGAGGGGGAGAAGGACAACACAGCATATTGCTAAGAGTCTGTAGCCTGCAATGGTCCCTTCTAATGGAAACTCAAGGGAAAGGTAAGGGTCTGTATATTTATAAAGACTGTATGAATGTCATACATGTAGGGTGTCAGGTGTTATTGACCTCCGCCATAACCTAGCGCAGAGTATCATGTGGTGGCATTTCCATCTCTTTTCCGTCCTTTTATGGGAAATATATTGTCAGCACGTAGAGGTTCTATCCTGAGTGAAAGACTGTTCATGCATCTTTTCTATAAAATGGTTTTGCATCTTAACAACCACAATTACTGGAAAAAAGTCTTATATTTAAAATTACAATCATAACTAGCATGTCAATGACATAACTGATTTTATATCCTCTTTATATGGGAGTGAAGTAGTAAAATCGCTGCATTTTTTCATATTTGACTGATGATACAATACATTTATTAGATATCTCAGCTTTAGCAATAACATGGTTTTAAAGATACTAATACTTCATGATTTTGGTTTTCTACCTGGGGCTTCATAATAGATGAAGCTATTTCATTCCCGTTGTCACATATGAAAGCTTTGATTTATCCACAAAACTTTAGAATGTTGAATTCTTCTAGAGAATAATTTTCAACTATTAACTGACATTCAGTTTTTAAATAATAATATGCTAATATGCTGCTTGAAGTTACTACATTTATGTAAGAATATTGCTACTTTTAGGAAGTTGTAGGAAAAAAGTATGCATATAAGCAACTAATTTTTCTAGGAGTATAAAATTGTCACAAAATAGCCACTGCTTTAGCCAGTAATAGTAAGTGCCATTATAGTATAGACTGTGCAGTTATTCTGGATGACATATTTAAGGTATCTGAGTCAGAGAGGTAAACTAACATAGGGAAAACACAGAACTTTACAAAATTAAATGGTGAGATTAAACTTTCCAAAATCTAAACATGTGAAAGTGAAATATTTGCTAAAATCTTTGAAGAATTTATATTATGTTTGTGATCTGGAAAAACAGATATACCAAAAGGTGGAGGCCAAAGTTCTCTCCTTCTCTATTGGTTTAGACATAACCTCATGGGGAAAAAATATTATTAACATATATTTAAATATCTTTCATTGGGCTACGTATACTGTGAAACATTCGTCAAACAGCTGAGGCTTACAGCTGATGAGACATAATGATGCTGGTCAAGTTATCAATTAGTTGTTATTCTAAAAAAATTTATTTTCAGTTTGATAGTCACACATCTATCACTGACAGGTATCTGCTGAGTTGGACACTTCAAATATACTTGACGTTTAGCTTGTTAGCAAGCTTAGCTTGCTAAAAGTTCTCTAAGCAATTCTCTAAGCAATGATAGACAAACTGTTTGACCTCTTTAGTTGAAGCGGACAAGACAGGAACAGCAGGTTGTTGTTCAGGAGTGCACAGTTCAGTTCAAGAGAGTCCATCTCGTGCTGAGCCAAGCCCTCTGCACAGTTTAAGACAATATCTCATTTGCTGCTATATAAATCATCTTTGGAGGGTTGGTACACCAGCCAAAACCCTTCTGAGTGTGAACTCTCCCTCTCCAAGCTTCTGAAATCCAGTCTCAGCAGCAGAAGTTGAAAAATGTGGGAATCTGGGAGCCATTAAATCGGTTCTGCTGCAAAATAATTAGCTTTAAGTAGTCTTATCCTGACACTTTGTTCCACCAGTCAGGTGTAACAAATCTGTAATAACAGAGTCAATAGGGACAGAACTCCACTGAATTTAAGCGTTTTGCTAACTTAAACCTGCTAAAGATCTGCTGTAATAATTGCAGGTGAAGTATATCATCCTGCAAAGACATTTTATCCATTATCATTTTCCTTCTTTCCGCCTATTTTTGGATGACCTAGCTACCAATATGTAATTTGTGAAGGATCACCGATATTCTAGCAAATGAAGATGCTATATGGACTATTTTCATATCAGCTGTTCAACCTCCAGATTAATGTTGCTCATTAGGTGGACAAATGTAATGAAGCAAGTGCAATATTAATGGTTTGAGGGGCTCCTCTGTTGGGGTTAAGCAGAGAAACCTTATATTTTGGAGAGGGATAAGAAAAGATTGCGTCTTGCTTTCATGGCATGTGATATCCAGCATTTCAAAATCTCATCCTTTGTTTAAAACTAAGAACAAGTCACTTAGTGTTGTAAATCCTACCATCACTGATTTCAGATAAGAAGGGTATCCCTGCTCGTAAACACTGAAGTCATAGTCATAAAGACAACTTTTATGTTATGAATGGAAGAAGAAAAGGGCTTGCTGGTATTTGCCTGAGCAAGAAGAGTGTCAGGAGCAGCCACTGAAAGGCAAAAATTCCCTCATTCATCTTATTAATGTCATTAACTCTGGATCTCAATGATGCTAGCTTATCTGTTAAATGCAGCTATCTCACTGATGACCATGTATATATATAAAAAGAAAAATTACCCTACCTGATAGCATGGCATTCAGTGATTTAAGGTAAGGAATGTCAATACAGATCTGTACATTTCAGTGTATATTTCATTGTATTTGTGATACATTATGATGATCTCTTTACTTTTGGTTTTGGGATTTTTTATTTTTTTTATTTTTTTTTTTCACTCTATATTTGACATCCACTGCCAGACACAGTGAGTCACAGGAATTAACTGTCTGCCAAGTTCCAACTGGCATGTTTCTGCTTCTGTGACTGCAAAACTTTTCACTTTTGTGAAAACAGGAAGTGTTTGGGCCAGAGGCTAACCTACAAAGGAGGATTCTGAGCCTGAAATTGTTGATCAGTCTTTATCGACTTGGTGTATTTTTCATCTGACTGCTGAGCAATATTTATTTTTTGCTCTCTTTCTTATTTTAGTGCATGATGAAGGTGTGAACAGATCTTTTATTCATTTTTCAGTTTCGAGCACTGGTGGTTTTGATATAATTAATTATTCCAATCTGGTAGTTTTATTTATTTAACAACTTTGCTCCATAACAATGCCTGGCAAAATGTGGATGTATACGTAAGTATTTCCTACTCTCAGTCATTTAATTAGTAAGGTAGATTTCTGTTGTATGGATTTAGTTAACATGAGTTGGGCTTCTCAGTTAGCATAAGTAGAGCTTCCCTGTAAGTGGAAAAATACTAGGCCAGAGGGGAGGTTAGCCAGGGATAGCAGTGGGGGAAATGAAATTACAACGTTAGTGACGTTAAGAACAAAAAAGATCATGTCTGATGCTCAATAAACGGCAATCGCTTGATCACATTGATCGTCTCTGTGTTGTCCACGACTCCCGCGTCGACAGATTTCATGCCTTGGAAGACCTGTTTGCATGTAGGATGGATGGTTCTCAGAAACAAAGCTGACTAATTAGAAAAATCAGCAACTTACAGTAATGTCATTCTCACTATAGACAAAGTAATAATGATTGGAGCTGGCTTTTGTAAATTAGTCATAAAATATGATATGTGATTTCCTTCACCACTTTTAACACAGAATGGGGGAAAAAAATTGCTCTTCTTTCTCACCCTCACTGAGCGTTATGCCTACAGCAGAAATGCATTATAACTTATTTCTCTTATAATCTACAAAATTAATGTGAGGAAGCTGAAGAGACTGTAACTGTACACAAATTGCTTGCTTAGGTTGGTAAATTAATTTTGTGATAGTTTGTTGCTCTGGACAGATTTCTTTTTCATCTGCACAGAAGATTAGGCTTCAATGTCTATTAAACTTCACTGAAATTTTTTCACTGTCTCATGAAATGTCAAGGAACAGATGGTGCTTTTCACTGTTTTCTTGATTAGAACCCAATCTGTCAAAGTGCTTATACACATGCTTAACTTAAGCACAGCAGCACTCCCATTTGTATTAATTTCATAATCAGTGCTCTGTAGATTTGGGGTTTTAAATAATCCTACCAGGTACAGGTTGGGCAGAGAAGTGATTCAGAGCAGCCCCATGTAGAACTTGGGGGTGTTGGCCGACAAGAAACTGAACATGAGCCGACAGTGTGTGCTTGGGCCCAGAAAGCCAACCGTATCCTGGGCTGCATCAAAAGGAGCAGGAACCAGCAGGTCAAAGGAGGTGATCCTGCCCCTCTACTCTGCTCTCCTGAGACCTCACTTGGAGTATTGTGTGCAGTTCTGGTGTCCTCAACATAAGAAGGACATGGAACTGTTGGAACAAGTCCAGAGGAGGGCCACAAGTATGATCAGGGGACTGGAGCACCTCCCGTATGAAGATAGGCTGAGAAAGTTGGGGCTGTTCAGCCTGGAGAAGAGAAGGCTGCGTGGAGACCTCATAGCAGCCTTCCAGTATCTGAAGGGGATCTACAAGCATACTGGAGAGGGACTCTTCATCAGGAACTGTAGAGAAAAGACAAGGGGTAATAGATTCAGGCTGAAATGGGAAATTCAGGTTAGACATAAGGAAGAAGTTTTTTCTGGGATGGTAGTGAGGCACCGGAACAAGCTGCCCAAAAAAGTAGTGAGTGTTCCATCCCTGGCAGTGTTTAGAGCCAGCCTGGACAGAGTCTTTTTGACATGATCTAGTGTGAGGCATCCCTGCCAATGGGCATTGGAACTAGATGATCTTATGGTCCTTTCCAACCCTAACCTTTCTATGATTCTATGATAACCCTCACCAGCTGACATAAACAAAGCTTTAAGTATGTTGCTTAAACTGAACATTTCCTAGGTCTCCTCAGCAGGAGACATTCAGTGCTAGAGATCTGTTCCAGCCACAGGATTTGAAGTGGAGATTCCATCATTTGTGTGTATGCAAACAATGTAGTATTTGTAGTTTCTTTTAAAATCATGAGGAAGAAAAAATTGCAGCCTGATGGAAAGGTCAGCATCTGAATCTCCTTTTCTGAGCTTGAAAGTTCAAAGCCATACTTCTTACTTTTTTACGGGCTTTTTCCTGGCATCATCCTTAAGGTAACTATCTCTCCCTTTAAACCTACGCTACTGAATCTATCAGTTTAAGGATGAAGAAGGAAAACATTGGAGTAAACATGACTTTTCAGGTAGGAAATTGTCCTTGTACTTTCTCTAAGCAACAATACTAGAGATTTCAGTAAGTGCTTTTGAATGAAATATTTCTGCAAGCAATAGGGGTTGAATGTTTATTTTTTTTTCCATACATCCAAGGTTATACTCTGATGAAATCATTTGAAATGAACGTTTTAGGGTATAAAGCCACAGGTCTTACTGTGGACCAGTAATTTCATGATATCACATACAAACCTGAATCTTACCTGAAGTATGAAATCAGCTCCTAAAATCATGAAGGACACATTTTCTAATATCGACTTCATAAGAGCTATGGAAATAAAAGCTAACTTCACCTCAGCCTAACTTTAGCTTAAATATCTGTCTCGTTTCCTTCAGCATAATCTCTATTTTTGGTATATCATATTAGTTTAAGATTTAAATTATATGCTCCAACACTACCTTCTTCTTCTGTATTTCTTTTTATTTCACTCTAATTGCACCACTTGGAAAAAAGATTGTTTATGCTAAAAAAGAATAAAGCCATTTACAGAAATGAGAAACAGTCACAGATCCATAGTTCATAACAAAAGAGAAGTAATGCAGTACTGAAATTATTTTTCTTCAGGACAGAAGATTTATCAGAGTATTTCTTTGCATTTGATGACAGTTCATCCACTATAATGTACATATTATTTGTTGGATTGTTTCATTGCACAGTGAAATTAGTTGTCTCCTATCTGGTGTTAGCCAAAACATGAAACACTGAATGTATTCATGGCCAAGATACAATATAACAGTATTGTGTTCTGTTCCAGGTCCTTCCACATTAGTAATTTTGTTGTAATCACTTCATTATCATTTTATCCTCTGTGTCATACTTCTTATTTGGTTTCCAATCCACCGTCTATTGTCATACATTTTGAGAACAAGCTTGTCAAGATAAGGAATATACTTTTATCATATTTTTTCATTGCAAGTGCAAAGTGAGTGGTACATTGTCATTTGTATCTCTGCAAAGAGGTACAGATGAAATAGGAGCCACTGTTAGATGAAATAACAAAAATTATTACATGCAGGGAATTTGCAAAAATGCTGTTTCAGTTGTACTCCAGTTGAATTTAAGGTACATCTAAAGAGGACTGATGGCAGGCACTTAGAATGATGTCATGGAATCTCAAAAAGGCAGGGTTTTTGACACTGTTGCTAACCAAATCTGACAAACACTGGATCCTGTTTTTCCTGGGAGCTGGCTCAAATATGCTCAAGTTCATAGCATAAACAAAATTTTGTCTGCATCATCAGGCTTAGTGATTTTTACTAAGCAAGTGCTTTAGATGCTTCCTTCCATTTTCATTCTGTCAATTTTTCCTTTACTCTCATGCTACATCCTTGAAGAATCCCTGTCAGCTTTTTTCTGACTTAACTCTTTCAGGTGGCTACTATGTTCATATAGGAACTTGTTTGTATGTTAAAGTGAGTGAATAATCAGGAAGAGCATTGAATGCACTGAAAAAATGTGGTTAACATGGAAAATTCTGGTAATTTCTGTAGTCTTTAAGGTAACATGTTAGTTACCATTCCATCTCAGCAGCCAAAATAATCTTTCCTTGCACAAAAGCTCTCTGGGGAAAGGTTAGAATTGCCTTATACAGTCGTATGACTTAATGATAGCTTATCTGTTTTTAAGGAACTCTGTGCTGTCAGATTCCTTCCCTGAAGATGCTTGTGTGTGCTGAATAGGAAAGAAACACCTCTGAGGAGCAGAAGCCTATAGCTGTCTCTACCTGAGGGTTATAATACCACTCTCACATGCATTTCACTGAATCTAACCCTTTTTTCTTGCTAAGCACTAACAGAACTACAACATCAGAAAATTGCCATGAGGAGGTTGTAGCATTGTTTATGAATAAAATATCTATATACTGAGCAAAATTTAAAACAGGCTAGCTTAACCCTCCCATACTATTATTTTAGCATGTCATTCTACAATTTTGCCTGAAATATATGTCCTGTAGTCAATTATAAATAAAAACTGTCTTATAAATAATGTTTTACATCTTATTGCAACCAATAAAGAACAGCACAGACTGTTTTGCTGTTTTCCAAAAATGAAATATGACACATTAACATTAAATCTTTTTTTTTTTTCATTTCCCATTTTAAAAGTTTATGCACAGTTCTTTTCTTTATTCTGACCCCTCATTTAAACCTGAAGCACCATTTCTGTTTCTGCTAGGGATTTATCCAGGCACATCATCATTGTACTATTGCCATCTAGGCAACAATAAAACAGAAATCTGAGCAATAATGACATTTCACTACCCAATATCTTTGATATTGACTGTACAAGTGTAACACTCCTTATGCATCTTTGGTATTTAATAGGACTCTATGGTTTCTACTTTCACCCGTAATTAATTGATCTACTAATCATAAACTGAAGGTATAGAAAATATTATACGCTCATAAGTTACTCCTGTGTGTAACTAGGGAAAGCTGAATATGCAAAGTAGTAATAGATAAAGTACCATGATTTTTGATAATATTAAATGCCTGCATTTTTCTTTGAGTCACAATTACTTTGGGATGATTGAAATATCATAGCATACATAATCACGTGTGTCAGAAATTTTTTTCCTTGAATACTTGCAAGGAAGTACTCCTTTGTGTACTTTCTGGGATTTTTTTCACTGAATGGTTTTATTACCATCTTTTAAATAGAATATTTTTAGTAGAATGTTCTTACTGAAGTATAAGAAAACTCACAGGAAAAAAATTCTGAATTTAGAATTTCAAGAAACCAAACCAGAAGACTGGCATGTGACCGACTTTAATCTTATAATCATCTCATGTAAAAATTATCTTTTTTTATTGATAACACTCATGAATTTACAGATTATATGAAGATGAAGAGAAATTTTTAGAGATTGTCCTGATATAAACTTTAAATAAGTAATACAGTTTAAAATTGTCTTTGAAATTCAATTTTCTTTATGATATTTTCTACTATATGGCATCAATGACTTTTTTTCCCCTTTAATATAGAAAAAAAATAACTTCTTAGTTATATGATTTTTTTAAATCACAAAGAAACGTCAAAGTCACTTTAGCTTTGAAGCCATTATTATAAACTTATCCAGTGTTTCTTTTTCCCCTAGACATGACACTAGCTATCACCAGTTTTTCTGTATTTCTTTTGCACATATGGACACTGTAACGTACTTCTGATAAAATATTTCAAAGAATTTGCACATTTTGTGGCTTTGGTTATTTATTTGCTTGATATAAAAAGCTTAAGAATTAATTCAAAAATCGGAAGAAGACGAAAAACTCCCCAACAGATAGATCTGAATAAAAGGTTATTTTTCAGAGTATATTGAATTCTTGAATTATGCATTTTCAGTTTTTTATATTGAAATAGTCCTGTTTAGCTCAATATTACTTTATCATAACCACTTCATAGGTTTTCCTGAGATTTTCTTCTTTGGTATTATTCAAAGTGAGAGCCATTTCAGTTTATTTTGCATTTTAGTACTCTTTTTTCCTAAACTGTAAATTATATCCAAGTAGAAGACAAATGCCTTGTGGGGGTTTTATGTGATCATCTTATTGTGTTAGTCCTTCAAGGGAGCAATTTGAGAGGTAGCTACAGCTTCATTTATGTGCACAAATCCATATGTTGACCCCTTTAAATGATTTTGTAAACTACCAGTAGTTTCTTTCTTTTTTTTTCACTTTCTACCACTTCCCTCTGCTGCAGCAAGCTTACTTATCTTCTTAATATTCAAGGTGAAGTTAACAAACCACACTTGCATCACTTAGCAGAAACAAATTATAAGGTCCCTACAGGGTTCACAGATATGCCAAGAGAAGTTCAATCCGGACAGGCTGCAAATGCTGTTTATTAGATTCCAAACCTCATCCTCTGCTCTTTATGCTTTCTTTTCATGGTGGCATCAGTTGTTCCCAGGCAGGAATCAGCCTCCGTATGTAGGATGCTCTGCAATCCGCTGATCCTGACCCTCTACTCTGCTCTCTTGAGACCTCACTTGGAGTATTGTGTGCAGTTCTGGTGTCCTCAACATAAAAAGGACATGGAACTGTTGGAACAAGTCCAGAGGAGGGCCACAAGAATGATCAGGGCACTGGAGCACCTCCCGTATGAAGACAGGCTGAGAAAGTTGGGGCTGTTCAGCCTGGGGAAGAAAAGGCTGCGTGGAGACCTCATAGCAGCCTTCCAGTATCTGAAGGGGACCTACAAGCATACTGGAGAGGGACTCTTCATTAGGGACTGTAGTGATAGGACAAGGGATAATGGGTTAAATCTTAAACAGGGAAGTTTACATTGGATATAAGGAAGAAGTTCTTTACTGTAAGGGTGATGATGCACTGGAATGGGTTGCTCAGGGAAGTTGTGAATACTCCATGTCTTGCAGTGCTCAAGGCCAGTTTGGACAGAGCCTTGGGTGACATGGTTTAGTGTGAGGTGTTCCTGCCCATGTCAGGGGGGTTGGAACTAGATGATCTTGAGGTGCTTTTCAACCCTAACTATTCTATGATTCTATGACATCTTCCATTATTAATTGCTTTATATACTGCAATGAAGTTATGCTATTCTTTTTAAGCTAAACATTCCTTAAGGTAGCTTTACATTGTAAAATTGCAATTTTAAATTAATTACTATTAATAATAACAATAATTTATGCAAATCAACTTTAAAAACATCCCTTTATGGACTATACAAAATTCTTAGGAATTTATCTTGTTCCAGAAATTACTATAGTTTAATGGTAAAATAAGTGTTTTTTTTCCAGACAGGTTTCTTCCTATTAGGGATTATGTATTTCTAGAATTTAAATTTCACTGAATGAGTTGTTGCTTTTTCGCTATGAGCAAAAATGCCTAGCTGACCTTTTGACTGCTGTTAATTATTGATAAAGTGAAAAAGTATTTTTATCAGATAACTTCAGAATCTCAAAAAATATTAAAAAAAAATCCTAGTTTGAATTGTAAATACAGACCAAGTGTGAGAAGGTCTTTCTTTTATCTAATGACATTCCAGCCTTTGCAAGAATATAATGTTTTCTGAAATATCTGACTAGAAAATTTTAAGAAAGTATGTAAATATTTTTGTCATGATGGTTTAGAAAAGAAATCCTGACAGACCACTGAGCTGAGGGAAGCAGATGACAACATTTTACAGCTATAAATTGCAGACATTTGTTTATTTTTATTTAGCATTTCCATAGCAGACTGTATACTGATGATGTGAATTGGGTGGATAGATGTTGACTAATCTGTAAACACTTTAATTGGCTTCTGAAATGTAACAGAATTGTATGCCAGGCTTTTATCCACAATTAAGTCAAGTTTTATGTACTTAATTCCTCACTATTGTTTGCTGCCAAAATAAAATTATCAAAGCCTTTGATCATCAACATGCCGTGAACAATTATGGGGTTGTTTATGAGGACTAGTTTGGAATTTTGTGATGAAACAGGCTCTGCTGAAAGAGCTGGTTTGCAGCATCACGCTGCTAACCAGCATTTTCACAGCATTTTCTTTGGGAAAGTGTCATAGGTCTGAGCTGCAATTTAGAAAATATGAATAGGCAGAAAGGGGTGATTGTGCAGGTAAACGTGTGAGCACCCTGTGTATGCACCTTAAGGAAGTCACCTACCACATTGCACACTTCACTGACCAGCAACCTATTGATTACATTAGAAGTTTATAAGTTTATTTAATTCCTGTCATTTGAGAAGCAAATGTGAAAGTCCAGAGTCTACGGAAACTGAAAGATTATTGGAGGTTTCCTTGTGCTTTGTCTCTGCTGTACATAATCTCACTACAGGTGCAGATAGTGTCTTTCTTATATTGCTTTGTATGCACTTGGTATTGGGTTTCATTACAACCCTTGCAAGATGAATAGCAACCTCCATTCTGAAACATACTTAAAGTTTTCTAGAGGTCAGGTTTCATTGGTTACATCTCAGTGAGTTAGAGCAAAATTTGCCCAATATCCAATATGATTCTCTCTTAAAATTAAATTTGGAGATGCAGGTTCCTGGTCCATTTGATTGTATGACTACAGGTGCAATTATTTAGGTATGATCTTTAGTTTAAAATAGTAGGTGTGCATTAATATGGCAACCTAAGACAAACAGAGTGAAATAAGGAGGGGAAAAATTAGGTTTACAAGATTAGGCATCTGCTTCTTTCAACATCCATCCATCCATCCATCCATCCATCCATCCATCCATCCATCCATCCATCCATCCATCCATCCATCCATCCATCCATCCATCCCTCCATCCCTCCTCCAGATTGCTATTGCCATTTTGCCATATGTTCCCTTCTATTTGCTGTTTGCTTGCAAGGATGGATTCTTTTACAGGAGACAAAATCATCCACAAAGTTTATTTTAAAGAAAATGGCTAAATAATCAAAGGAATTCTGTGATTTTATTATAAGAAAGTTAATATGAACATAAACTGAGTTTTATAAGAGCTTTTGTGTTAGAAGAAAGTTTTTCTGTCAAGCATGAAAACTATCACTAAAGATAGTTTAGCAGCTTTGCCATTGGTAATTAATAGCTACCTAAGTGATCGAATAAACACACTGAATGTTCTTCACATACATGTAATTTAAATTAGGAATCTTTTAAATACATTTTAATTCTGTGTTTTAAGTGCTTACTATGGAATGTACTTTTTTTTTTTTTTGGCAGGAGAAAATATCAGAAACATTATTTAAGCACAGGAAAGGATATTAACAACATAGATACCTTTCTTAATCTTAGCTGAAAAAAACCCAAATCCTATACTAATCTGAGTTTAAGGAAAAGGGTACATACAATATTCTATTTTTTTGGTATTATTTCTTATTACTTGTAAGGTCCACAGGAAATTTTTTTCATCCAACATGCCCAACTTGGGTTTTATCATTTACATTTAAATTTGTTGTATTTGAAAAAGTCTTTTCCTTTCCCTTTCCCTTTCCCTTTCCCTTTCCCTTTCCCTTTCCCTTTCCCTTTCCCTTTCCTTTCCCTTTCCCTTTCCCTTTCCCTTTCCCTTTCCTTTCCCTTTCCCTTTCCCTTTCCCCTCCTCTCCCTCTCCCTCTCCCTCTCCCTCTCCCTCTCCCTCTCCCTCTCCCTCTCCCTCTCCCTACTCTTGCCTTATATCACCAGATGTCCAATGTATAGACTGCGTAGACACTGGTGGAAATGAGTAATTTATTGTAGCATCTGGCATGCAGGTCAAGTGCTGGATGTTGAGTCCCTAACTCTTAATGCTTTACCCAGCTTCTGCAGTAGTTTGTGTTCTTTTTTTTTTTTTTTAACATAATACTCTTTTTAAGCAGAATATGAGATTATGAACATGTTCAAGGCAGTATTTGTTATGGTTAGTATTGCTCTAATGAGAAATAAAGATCTGCCATATATTATCTAGTGTTGCCATTCTAATTTTGTATTTTCTAATGACAGATTTCATTAAACATAGAGAAAGTCTAGTTGAGGTGCATAAGAAGTTTATTTGGTTGTATGTACTAGCTGGTGTTATATATGTTATATATACATTTTATATATACTTGTGCACACAATTATTAACTTTATTAATTTTCATACATATGGGTATGGCTTATGATGACTAATTCAGGCAGTGCATAATAGCACTCTTTTTCCTATTTTGCAGAAAATCTCAACCTTGCAATTAACATTTGGCAGTTCAAGTTATGAGAAAATTGTCTTTAACTTTTTGAAAGAGATTTAGTCTGCACAGTTACAAAAGCAGTTACGAGCAATGTAAATATTCATTCAGTGTCCCAGAAAGTAAAGACTACCACATTTTTTAGCCAAAGATAATGGGTGTTTGCTTAGAAGATAAACTGATTATATTGCATAAGTGATTTGGAGACTTGAATTCTGTGGAAGGTTAATGGAAGTGCCACAGAGAATCTCATCTTCTAGACACCACTGATCATTGCAGGGCTGTTTAAGTTGCACATGAATTTTAAAGTTAGTGAAAATAAACAGAAACTAGGAGCAAATCAGAGAAGAACAAAAGAAGATCTTGTACATTACAGTAGCTATGTGGATTTAAAGATGATAAATGAAGTAGGAGCAGGCTGAAGGAAATGTTAACACTCGAGGACTTCAGGAGGATTTGAATGATGGTCCTCATGGTGCCCTTTGGCAATATCCTGATAGTAACTGCTACTTGATGGGGCAAGCTTGAGCATGGAAGTTTACAGAGCAGTCAGAACTCTCCCTTCCTCCTTGTCCTTACAATGTACTGCTGCTTCTTCTCTGAGCTGGCCATGTCTCTTTTATTTTAAATAGATATACTTATGCATGTAAGTGATGTTAGTAAGTTCTAAGAATGCTTTTATAACGGGCGTCTGTAAAATCATAGCTTTGTATTTCTTTGGGAATCATATGGAGACTCTGGAAGACTGAATGCAATTCCTATGTTTTTTATACCATTCCTTGATGAAGATTTCTGCATCTGCATTTGCTCAGAAAGCCAAACATATGCTGAACTGCAACAAAAAGAGCGTGAGCAGCAGGTTGAGGGAGGGGATTCTCCCCCTCTACTGTGCTCTAGGGAGACACCGCCTGCAGTCCTGTGTCCAGCTCTGGGGCAACAACACAAGAGGAACGTGGAGCTGTTGGAGAGAATCGAGAGGAGGCCATGGAGATGCTGCGAGGGCTGGAGCAGCTCTGCTCTGGAGACAGGCTGAGAGAGCTGGGCTAGTTCAGCCTGGAGAAGAGAAGGATCCTTAAGGGGAGACCTTAGAGCAGCTGCCAGTGCCTAAAGGGGCTACAAGAAAGCTGGAGAGGGGTTTTTGACAAGGGCCTGTAGGGACAGAACAAGGGGGAATGGCTTTAACCTGACAGAGGGGAGATTGAGATGAGCTCTTAGGCAGAAGTTCTTCCATGTGAGGGTGGTGAGGCCCTGGCACAGGTTGCCCAGAGAAGCTGTGGCTGCCTCATCCCTGGCAGTGCTCAAGGCCAGGTTGGACAGGGCTTGGAGTAACTTGGTCTAGTGGAAGGTGTCCCTGCCTGTGTCAGTGTCCTGGGTTCAGCAGTAACAGTCAATTTTTCTCTTTCTTGGTAGGTGGTGCAGCGTTGTGTTTTGACTTCTGCCTGGGAACAGTGCTGATAACACCGATGTTTTCAGTTGTTACTAAGTAATGTTTACCCTGACCAAGGACTTTGTGAGGCTCATGCTGTGCCAGGGAGGAGGGGAAGCCAGGAGGAAGCAGAGACAGGACACCTGACCCAAGCTAGCCAAAGAGGAATTCCATACCACAGCACGTCATGCCTGGGGGTGTACCTGGGAGTTGCCCAGAAGGACATGGGGGTCTTCTGGGTCAGACTCATTTCGGCGGGTGATATCATATTCTCTTCCCTTGTTATATTCTCTTACCATTATTGTCATTGGTGGTAGCAGTAGTGATTTGTGTTATACCTTAGTTACTGGACTGTTCTTATCTCAACCTGTGGGAGTTACATTCTTTCAATTCTCTTCCCCACCCCTCCAGGACTAGGGAAGGGGGAGGGGAGGGAGGAAGGAAAGAAAGAAGGAGGAAAGGGGGGGAGTGAGTGAATGAGCTGGCTGGCTGGGTTTAAACCACGACAATTCTTTTTGGAGCCAAATGTGGAGCCCGAAGGGTTGAGATAATGACAGATTTGTCCGGATTAATAGTCACTTGTCACAGTGCTGATTTATTGGCTCTCAAAGCTGTTTCTCTTGACCCCACAGTTTCAGTATACCGTATCTAACTTTAAGCCGTTGTTTGTTATGTCAGTATTTTTCAAGTAGGGTTCTTGTCTCATTGTACTTTATGGTAATGACTTGAAACTGATCTGCCTTATATTCCCAGTATGGTCACCACCTTTATACTTTGGGAGGTATATAATAAAAGTGCTTAGCAATTACACATCTTTTTTCTCTTTCTTGGGTGGTCAACCTGTGAAGGAGACATTCTTTTACCCTCCCAGTCCCCCACCCAGAACATTTACAGCATCAGTTGAGGGGTTTGAGGTTTTTGAATGGCCTTTTAATACTGTTGAAACTTGTTTGCTGATTGTGATGGGGATCACCATGTTGGCACGCATACAGAGTGTGTTTTGCACACTACCATTTCGTCTGATTTCAAGAGTTAAGCAGAGTCCTTTGGATCTTGTCTGGTGTTAAACGATGATATAGGAGGACCAAGAGATTTTCCCTGAGGCTGGACAGTCATGAGTGGCAGGGTGTGTGGGATAGTATGGGCAAGTATCTAGGTCAGTGGTCCCCTCCAGTGCTTTGGAATTTCACCACCGAACAACTGCAAATCCAGAAGAATTCGTAAAACATTTAAATGGGGTGTGTGGTCATTCTGGCCATACCAGAGATGGACAAATCATGGAAACGTGCTGGGGCTTGGCCTATGCTTACAGGGCCTGGTTCAACACTATCCAGCACCTTCAAAAGCAAAAGAATGTCGGTGGATCTGAGGACAAAGCAACAGACAGCGCAGCAACTCCAGCTCCAAGCACAGCAGCTGCACCACCCCCAGTGACAAGTACAGTCACTACTCAAACTTTAGCTGCAATGAACAGAGCAGCTACCCCAATGGCAAGTATAGCAGCTGCTCAAACTTCGACTGCAACAGACAGCGTGGTTACCCCAGCTCCAAGCACAGCAGCTACACCACCCCCAGCAACAAGTACAGTCACTACTCAAACCACAGTGATAATCACTGCAGCCAAACCAGAGGACCAATTCGTACCAATATCGGTCGCCCCTGTACACAAGAGAACAAGCAAAAAAAAGGCAAGAGGGGTGAAGCAAGATGAAGAACCAATGAATTCACCACCCGGTCCAGAATCTGATCAGGAGTCATCATCACATGACGAAGAAGAAGAAGAAGAGGTAACTTCTTGACCTCGGACCTCAACCGAGCCATGGAATATGCAAAAAACATTTTACCCGTCAACCAGGGGAGCACATCATCACCTGGTTGCTCCAATGCTGGGACAATGGGGCCAATGGTCATGAACTAGAAGGTACAGAAGCCAAGCAGCTGGGATCACTTGCTAGAGAAGGGGGAATTGACAAAACAATCGCAAGAGGGAAAATGTCCCTCGGTCTTTGGAGGCGGCTCTTGGCAGCTGTGAAAGAAAGGTTTCCATACAAGCACAATGTTATGAGTCAGTTGGCCAAGTGGACTACTCTAGAGAAAGCCATCCAATCTCTGGCTGAGGGAATCAGTCATCATAGAGATGATCTATCACATCAAGCCGAATAATGGGGATATACCCATAGATCCAGATGAAGTTGAATGTACACGGCCCATGTGCCAAAAACTTACACGAAATGCACTGTCATCATATGCCCATTTATTGGCAACAGTAACCTGGAATGACATAGTACCACTAACAGTGGATGAAATGGTTCATAAACTGCGAGAGTTCGAAGACAATCTCACCCCTTCCATCATCTCAGCTGTGGAAAAAGTGTCCCAGGACCTCAAACAACTGAGAGATTACTTATCTGATCTATCCAGCTCCTAAAGTATACCAACACGTCTCAGGAATCAACAAAAGGCGTCCTATTTTTCAAGAGAGAAGATATAGAAGGTATATGCCACAGGCCACCCTATGGTTTTACCTGTGGGATCACAGAGAAGACATGACAAAGTGGGATGAAAAACCTACCTCAGCTCTGGAGAAACAGGTGCGTGAATTGAAGAGGAAAACAAAGGTCAAGGCTGATCATCCCATGAAAGCTGCGGCTTCAGTCTCTGGTGAGCAGGTTCCCAGATGGAGTGGAAGAGCTGATTTTACTCCAGCTCCTGTGATAAAGAAGAATAATCCCTTTCTACAAGACTTAAGTGTCCAGCGTCATGTTGACAATTAAAGGGTCCCTGTCTCCAGACAGGTGGAGGTAGGGGACAATCCGATATACTGGGTTGTGTGGATCAGATGGCCTGGCACCTCAGTCCCACAGAAGTATAAGGCTCTAGTAGATACCGGTGCACAGTGTACCCTGATGCCATCAAGCTGTCAAGGAGTGGAACTCATTTCTATTTCTGGAGTGACAGGAGGATCCCAAGAGTTGACTGTGCTGGAGGCTGAAATCAGCCTGACTGGGAGGGAATGGCAAAAACACCCTATTGTGACTGGTCCAGAGGCTCCATGCATCTTCAGTATAGACTACCTCAAGAGAGGGTACTTCAAAGACCGCAAAGGGTACCAATGGGCTTTTGGTATTCCTGCTTTGGAGACTGAGGAAATTGAGCAGCTGTCCACCTTGCCTCGTCTCTCAGAGGATCCTTCTCTTGTGGGGTTGCCGAAGGTCGAAGAGCAACAAGTGCCAATTGCAACCACAACAGTGCACCGGTGGCAATATCGCACCAACAGGGACTCCCTGATTCCCATCCATCAGCTGATCCACAGACTGGAGAGTCAGGGAGTGATCAGCAGGACCTGCTCGCTCTTTAACAGCCCCATATGGCCAGTGTGAAAGTCTAATGGAGAATGGAGGCTAACAGTAGACTATCGTGGCCTGAATGAAGTCACACCACCATTGAGTGCTGCCGTACCGGACATGCTAGAACTTCAGTATGAACTAGAGTCAAAGGCAGCCAAGTGGTATACCACGATTGATATTGCCAATGCATTTTTCTCAATTCCTTTGGCAGCAGAGTGCAGGACACATTTTACTTTTACTTGGAGGGGTGTCCAGTTCACTTGGAACCGACTGCCCCAGGGGTGGAAACACAGCCCTACCATTTGCCATGGACTGATCCAGACTGCACTGGAACAGGGGCAAGCTCCAGAACACCTGCAATACATTGATGACATTATTGTGTGGGGCGATACAGTGGAAGAAGTCTTTGAGAAAGGGGGAAAAATGATCCAAATCCTGCTGAAAGCCGGTTTTGCCATAAACTGGAGTAAGGTCAAGGGACCTGCACAGGAGATTGAAATTTTGGGAATAAAATGGCAAGATGGACGTCGCCAGATCCCCACAGATGTGATCAACAAGATAACAGCAATGTCTCCACCAACTAATAAGAAAGAAACACAAGCTTTCTTGGGTGCAGTGGGGTTCTAGTGAATGCACATCCCAAATTACAGTTCGATTATAAGCCCTCTCTATCATGTGACCCGGAAGAAGAATGATTTTAAATGGGGCCCTGAGCAGCAACAAGCCTTTGAGCAAATTAAACGCGAGATAGTTCATGCAGTAGCCCTTGGACCAGTCCGGACCGGGGCAGATGTAAAAAATGTACTGTACACTGCAGCTGGGGAGAACGGTCCTACCTGGAGCCTCTGGCAGAAAGCTCCAGGGGAGACTCGAGGTTGACCCCTCGGCTTTTGGAGTCGGGGATACAAAGGATCTGAGGCCAGCTATACCCCAACAGAGAAAGAAATACTGGCAGCCTATGAGGGGGTTCGAGCTGCTTCGGAAGTGATTGGCACTGAAGCACAGCTCTTCCTGGCACTCCAGTTGCCCGTGCTGGGCTGGATGTTCAAAGGCAGGGTCTCCTCTACACATCACGCAACAGATGCTACATGGAGTAAATGGGCTGCACTAATTATAAAATGAGCTCAAATAGGAAATCCCAGTCATCCAGGAATTCTAGAAGTCATCATGGACTGGCCAGAGGGCAAAGATTTTGGAATGTCACCAGAGGAGGAGGTGGTGCGTGCTGAAGAGGCCCCACCATATAATAAACTGTCAGAAAGTGAAAAGCAGTATGCCTTGTTTACTGATGGGTCCTGCCGTATTGTGGGAAAGCATCGGAGATGGAAGGCAGCTGTATGGAGTCCCCGAAGATGAGTTGCAGAAACTGCTGGCAGAGAGGGTAAATTGAGTCAGTTTGCCGAGGTGAAAGCCATCCAGCTGGCCTTGGACATTGCTGAATGAGAAAAGTGGCCAGTACTTTATTTCTATACTGACTCATGGATGGTGGCAAATGCCCTGTGGGGGTGGTTGAAGCAATGGAAGCAGAGCAACTGGCAACGCAGAGGTAAACCCATCTGGGCTGCTGCACTGTGGAAAGATATTGCTGCCAGGGTGCAGAACCTGGTGGTGAAGGTACGTCATGTAGATGCCCCTGTACCCAAGAGTTGGGCCAATGAGGAACACCAGAACAACCAACAAGTGGATAAAGCTGCTAAGATTGAAGTGGCTCAGATGGACTTAGATTGGCAACATAAGGGTGAATTACTTTTGTCCTGGTGGGCCCATGACACTTCAGGACATCAGGGCAGAGATCCAACATACAGATGGGCTCTTGATTGAGGGGTGAACTTAACAATGGACACTATTCCCAGGTTACTCATGACTGTGAAACATGTGCTGCAATTAAGCAAGCCAAATGGTTAAAGCCTCTTAGGTATGGAGGACGATGGTTGAAGTATAAATATGGGGAGGCCTGGCAGATTGACTATATCACACTGCCACCAACCCGCCAAGGCAAGCGCCATGTGCTTACCATGGTGGAAGCAACCACCGGGTGGCTGGAAACACGCTGTGCCCCATGCCACTGCCCGGAACACTATCCTGGGCCTTGAGAAACAGATTTTGTGGTGACATGGCACCCCAGAGAGAATTGAGTCAGACAATGGGACTCATTTCCGGAATAACCTTATAGATATTTGGGCCAAAGAGCATGGCATTGAGAGGGTATATCATATCCCCTACCATGCACAAGCCTCTGGGAAAATCGAACGGTACAATGGGCTGTTAAAAACTACCCTGAGAGCAATGGGTGGGGGAACTTTCAGGCGTTGGGATACACACTTACCAAAGGCCACCTGGTTGGTCAACACCAGAGGATCTGCCAACAGTGCTGGCCCAGCCCAGTCAGAACTTTTACATATTGTAGAGGGGGGCAAAGTTCCTATGGTGCAGATAAAGAATTTGCTGGGGAAGACAGTCTGGGTTATTCCTGCTTCAGGTAAATGCAAACCCACTTGTGGGATTGCTTTTGCTCAGGGACCTGGATGTCCTTGGTGGGTAATGCGGGAAGATGGGGAAGTCTGATGTATACCTCAAGGGGATTTGATTTTAGGGGAAAACAGCTAATGAACTTAATTGTATGCTGTTGCCTGCTGTGTAATACTTTCTTAGCCCATCAACTAGATGTCTTCAGGTCACCAGTGACTGGCCCTGACTTCCCTCCAACCATCATCCCAACAGAGAATGAACTTTGGTAGAACCAGACAAGTTCTGCAGTAAAGGAACAATCAGCATCAGCAGGCAACGATCCAACACTGCACACAGCCTTTCCTGCTCTGAAAGATTGTTACAAGAGATGGAACCTGACGTCATGGACCAAATGGACTCGGCAGAATTATAGGGATTGGTCCATGCGCTAAGAAAATGATCTCTTTCTCTCGGTCTGTGTGTGTATGTGGATATATATATATATGTGAGACTGATGGTATATTGAAAATGTGGGATCTGAGCATGACGTGAATGGTATGGAGTAAGGGGTGGATACTGTCCTGGGTTTAGCAGTAACAGTCAATTTTTCTCTTTCTTGGTAGCTGGTGCAGCATTGTGTTTTGACTTTCAGCCTGGGAACAGTGCTGATAAGACTGATGTTTTCAGTTGTTGCTAAGTAATGTTTACCCTGACCAAGGACTTTGTGAGGCTCATGCTCTGCCGGGGGGGGAAGCCGGGAGGAAGCAGAGACAGGACACCTGATCCAAGCTAGCCAAAGAGGTATTCCATACCACAGCATGTCATGACTGGGGTGGGGGGGTAACTGGGAGTTACCTGGAAGGACACGGGGTCTTCTGGGTCGGACTCGTTTCGGCGGGTGGTATCATATTCTCTTCCCTTGTTATATCATCTTGTCATTGTTGTCATTGGTGGTAGCAGTAGTGATTTGTGTTATACCTTAGTTACTGGACTGTTCTTATCTCAACCTGTGGGAATTACATTCTTTTGATTTTCCTCCCCATCTGTCTGGGAGCAGGGAAGGGGGGGGGGGGGAAAGAAAGAAGGAGGAAAGGGGGAGAGTGAGTGAATGAGCTGGCTGGCTGGGTTTAAGCCACGACAGTCAGGGGTTGGAACTGGATGAGCTTTAATGTTCCCGCCAACCGAAAATATTCCGTGATTTTATGATTCTATGATTCCAAGACTACCAGATGATTTCCTGGTTTAGAAACAGCTCTCAGAAAAATTTAACCTGTAGTTTGAAATCATCATCATAGTGACTTAGAAGAGGAGACAGCAGGATGTTGATGGTAGTAAAACAGATGCAGTGGATACACTTAATTTCATCCTTACTACCAGATTATTTTTTGCATTAAAGTACACAGCAGTAAGCCATTGTCTGGCACATAATCGATGAGATGTAAAATGTTCAAGTGTCTTCTCTGCTGTTAAATAACATTGAATTTTTTTTTTATGGAAACTTTGCTAGGGTTTTCTCGAAAGTTTAATCTATTTTAATATATTGGTTTTTTTAGTACTACAAATAAGTTTCCTCTGACACAGCCTATATTGTTTTCTTTTATTATTATTTTTCCATGGAAAATGACATGTAGATATTTCTACTGAAAAAAAGAACCGAAACCAAAACAAACCAACATGAAAAGCTATTTAATTACTTGACATTTCAATCATTTTAGGATATGTTAATGAAGTTAAAAGGAACACCAAAGGTCTTTAAATTGAAATTAATAAAGGCTAGTTGTACAATAAGCTTAAAAATGTTTTCATTGGTTTTGACAATACAATTCAGAAGGGGACTGCACTCTCATTTCTAAATATTGTCAACTACGATGAGCTTTGATGCTTGTAATTTCATGAATGATTGCAAATGTTATCCAGGTAAAGTGACTATAAAAAAGTGCTTATGTCCAAAAGAAAGTTTGTTCTGACAGGGACAAGGAATACATTAGATACCGGTGTTAATTTATCACAGTTCATGATTCGTGTTAATCAGCAAGACCTCAGATCCTAAAATGAAATTTTCTTGTCAGTTTTCATCCAGTTTGTCAGGCAGCCTTTTCTTAGTTGGTGACATATTTTGGTTTATTAGGATTCCTGCTTTATTAATGTTCTGGAGGGGCATGAGTAAGACAAATGGGAGGGAAAAGAATGTTTATGTTTAAACTCTGTATTGTAGTGTATGATAGATAGGCTGTTTTCCCGGACCTGACAGACATCCTGCCAAGCTAAAAATTTTAAAACAATTGTATCTCTACTGCTTAAAAGATGTATATCTCTGATTCTCCAAATTTAACTTATGACACCATTAATTTGGAATATGGATAGTTTTCTCCTGAGTGTTTAGATATATCTCCTGTTAATACTTTCTTTTCATAAAAATGTAACTATAAATGATATCACATTGCTCCTGTACAAAACCCCTAAAAAACCTTTGGGAAAATCACAAATCAGTATTGTAGAAAGAATTGTGATAAAGTAAGATTTCTGTAAATGCTTGAAATAGCAGAAGCAGTCAGATTCTTACTGATGTGTTTAAAAATAGCAAATTAAAGCCTTTCATGTCTTTTAATGTGCATTTTTCTTTCCTATTCTTCTAGGATGACATCTGGCAGAGAAATAAAAACACTAATTAGGAGTAGGTGTGCATTTGGCATGCTAGCTAGCTTTCCCACATAGTTTATGCTTAAAATATTCATTATTATTCAAAGAACTGAGAGAAGCAAATTTACTAAAACCAGGGTGATGTTTAGTCTGCAGGCTGTCACTAGAAATTTTCTTGTGATCTCGGACCAGATCCTAAAATAGAAGCTAAGTTATGAATACATGAATTTCAGATTCGCAACATTAAAATTGCTATTAAAACCCTACAGATTGCTGTTCACTTAAACCTGGAAATAAGCAACTCATAAGATACCTTCAAGTATGACTCAGCCTTTTTTAATGCCAAGAACTAACTCAGACTGGTGGTAGGTGTCAGCAAAAAGACCTGGTCCAGATATATTTAACGAAAATATCTAGAATGGATTTTTGAGTGTATACATTTTTGCCTTTAGCTCCTAAACACACACACAAAAATCTTTTGTAGTTGGCCTTTTGCTAAAACAGAAAAACTTACTAAACCAAATATATTTAAGTACCCTAAGGTAGATAATATATCTATTCCAAAGCACAGACCAATGAGAAAATGTACAACAGAAATCTACACATATTTAATATTTTAGTGGCTTTATTTGGGTAGAAAATCTACACAATCTCCTTTCTTCTTTTTGGCTCTGCACCAAAATTGTCACAATGAACCATCTATACTTCTTACACCACCAGAAATAGCTTTATTTAGTAAGAAGTTTGAATCCATGTGAAAGGTGAGTCAGATTATTTGAGCTTTTTTACTATAAGAGGTTATTTGTTGGACAATATTTGATTTCTTAGTTCAAAAGGGACAAGTAAAAAGCATGTTCAAGTTGCCTACAATTATCTTCTTCCATTGCCAATATATAATTGAAGCACTCTCTTCTGTCAAAATTTGATATCATATTCTAAGAGACATTAAGCAAGCCTCCAGACCTCTATGGACAAGTTCCCAAGAAATAAGCATCAATCTTTACTACTGTGCCATGCAGATACACACTATTATTCCCATAGTAAGTACTGTTTCTGAGGTATTCTCTGAATTTTTAAAGAACTAAATGTACAGAACACTCTGGGAGACAGTTTGGATCCTGAGCTGTTTCTTAGTGCCATCTTTGTAATTTCTTGCTGCCTATTCTGTAATTAAAAAAAAAAAAAAAAAAAAAAAAAAAACCGAAAAAAAACAAACAAACAACCACCAAACCAAACCAACAAACAAAAAAGATACAACAAAAATGGCACTATCGAATTGGACTGAAAGTTAAAGCCTGTATACTTTTCTGTTACTCTCCCTGCGGCAAAGGACTTCAGTTGTAAGAGATGAGGTGTTGAGTGTTTTCGCACCTGAGATTCCTTGTCACTAGCATTAATGTGCAGGGAATTATGCATGTCATTTACTATGCATCTCATTTCCCTACGCTGTGTTCAGCTGCACCCTGTACTCTTTGCCCTTCATTTTCGCAGACAATAAAATCTACTTGAACATATGCTGGGGAGAAAGGAATCAACCTATAGAAAAAATAAACCCCTTGATCTATCAAAACAGATAAGCATTTCTAGTTCAAAGAACACCTTCCTTGAAAACATTGTGTCCGAGCTGACTGCATCTGTTTTACTTAACCCTACACTAGGAACACCCAGGAAAATAAATCATTTCATAATGAAGTGTTGCTGTTTATATTTAAATGATACTTGGCCAAATCTCTCTTTCAATATCACAGAATCATACTATATCGAGTTCTTCTGTCAGTAAGGTTGCATCTAATTAAACATCTCTTGTGTTGTATGCATTGCAGCACATTGTCACTGGTAAGTCCAAAGACAAGAAATTGCCATGTGGCCAGTACGACCTCTAGGGAAACGATTTGGTTTTTGCATTCCCTTGGAGTAACTGCTGTCCTTGATATTGTTTACCAAGGAAAGGCATTTCCTGCATAACATAACAAAATCATACATGGTAATTTCATTCCCTTCAGAGTTCATGCTCTTGTGAACTTGCTATGAAAGACCAACAATGACAGCAGTAAGATAGATCATTGCCCTGCTGTTCTGCCTTTATTGCCCTAACTAAAGATTGCTAAAACTTTCTTTGTGCTATTCTATTTTTCGCTGAAACATCTAATTTCTGTTTCCTTCTATTTCTTTTTACAAGTTAGAGCAGACTAAACTTATATCATTAAGTATATTGAACATAAAAAGGGTCGACTGCTTTCCAGATAGAATAAAAGACTTTTCAGTGCAGAAACTTTTTATCTATTTATTTATTTATTGCCACTGCATCCATGTCATCTGTTAGTATTACTAATTTATACATGATTTTTAGAGAATCATAGAATAGTTAGGGTTAGAAAGGACCTTAAGATCATCTAGTTCCAACCTCCCTGACATGAGCAGGGACACTTCACACTAAACCATATCACCCAAGTTTCTGTCCAACCTGGCCTTGAATACCACCAGGGATGGAGCATTCACAGCTTCTCTGGGCAACCCATTCCAGTGCCTCATCACCCTTACAGTAAAGAACTTCTTCCTTATATCCAGTCTAAATTTTCCCTGTCTTAGTTTGAGCCCATTGCCTCTTGTCCTATCGCTATAATTTATATATATAAAATGCATATGTCTATTCTGTCACTACAGTATGAAGATTTTACGCACTTTAATGCTGTTCCTGTCAAAAAGTATATATGACTTATCTACTTCCAAAACCAATCCTCCACCCCCCCCCCCATTTACTTTGCTTGTAAGCATGAATACCTAAGGTTCAAATTCAGATCAAACTTGTTCTGTCTCCTACATATGTTTTTGCTCTAGCTCCCACTTAATTATATAGTCAGTTTATCATTTACCAATACTCCCAGGTCCTTCTCACCTGAACTGCTTTCTAGTAGGTCAGCTCCCAACCTCTACCGGTCCTTGGGGTTCTTCCTTCCCAGATACAGTACCCCATAGTTCAGTTTCAGATTTGTGTCACCTCATTCTTCCTACCAAATAGCTGATTCAAAAACATGACTTCTTGAGCTTTGCCCAATTCTTAGGTACACAGTACACTGAATAATTCAGGCATTTTTGACTAAGCTCAAAGAAGTGCTTATACTACTTTGCTCCCATTCCTAAGGCCTCCTTTTATAACAAGAAGAGATGCTGAAAACAGTCTTTTCTAACTTACTGTTCTCAGTCATCCAGTATCCTGAGGAATACACACCTGTGGCCTGAGAAATACAGAAAACAGCTTATTCAGTGCACATGCTGATTAATAGTTGTACCTTCAACATTAGCCATAATTTACCAGTCTGCTACTCCCAGACTTACTGCAAAGATGATCCATAATTTCCATGTCAACATTATAAAAACTTGTGCTCCTTGGCAGTCAATCACCTGACAAAATCTTGTCAACAAGTGACATCATTTTATGCCTGTCTGCCAATATGTCAAAGCTCAGATGTGTGTTTACCGCTAAGGGCTTAGAAGAAAAAGACTCTCCTTCTCTCTAGCACCCCTAAGTATTATCCTCTGTCCAAATCTACTAATGCCAGACTGCCATTATGATGTTTTAAATTTGTCAGGGATATGTCTGAAGGTCTCAGCCTCAAGTCTGTAACAGCATATGAAGATGATGAAAGAAGATCTGTGATTTTGACCAGTCAGTCTCACCTCTGTGCCTGGCAAAATCTTGGAGCAGATTCTCCTGGAAGGCATGCTAAGGCACATGAAAATCAACAAGGTACTTGGTGACAGACAGCACAGCTTCACTAAGGGGAAATCCTGCCTGACCAATTTGGTGGCCTTCTATGATGGGACTACAGGACTGATGGACAGGGGCAGAGCAGTTGATGTCATCTACCTGGACTTGTGCAAAGCATTTGACACTGTACCACACTACATCCTTGTCTCTAAATTGGAGAGACATCAATTTGATGGATGGACCACTCGGTGGATAAAGAACTGGCTGTATGGCTGCACACAAAGAGTTGTGGTCAATGGCTCAATGTCCAGCTGGAGACCAGTAACGAGTGGTGTCCCTCAGGGGTCGGTGTTGGGACCGGTCTTGTTCAACATCTTTGTCAGTGGCATGGACAGTGGGATTGAGTGCGCCCTCAGCAAGTTTGCCGATGACACCAAGCTGTGTGGTTTGGTTGATATGCTGGAGGGAAGGAATGCCATCCAGAGGGACCTTGACACGCTTGTGAGGTGGGCTGATGCCAACCTTATGAAGTTTAACCATGCCAAGTGCAAGGTTCTACACCTGGGTCGGATCAATCCCAGGCACATCTACAGGTTGGGCAGAGAAGAGATTCAGAGCAGCCCTGCAGAGAAAGACTTGGGGTGCTGGTCGATGAGAAAATGAACATGATCCAGCAGTGTGAGCTTGTAGCCCAGAAAGCCAACCGTATCCTGGGCTGCATCAAGAGGAGTGTTACCAGCAGATCAAAGGAGGTGATCCTGCCCCTCTACTCTGCTCTCTTTAGACCTCTCTTGGAGTACAGTGTACAGTTCTGATGTCCTCTGCATAAAAAGGACATGGAACTGTTGGAACAGTTCTGGAGGAGGGCCACGAGGATGATCAGGGAGCTGGAGCACCTCCTGTATGAAGATAGGCTGAGAAAGTTGGGGCTGTTTAGCCTGGAGAAGAGAAGGCTGCATGGAGACCTCATAGCAGCCTTCCAGTGTATGAAGGGGGCCTCTAAGGATGCTGGGGAGGGACTACTCATTGGCGACTGTAGAGATAGGACAAGAGGTAACGGGTTAAAACTTAAACAGGGGAAGTTTAGATTGGATATAAGGAGGAAGTTCTTTACTGTAAGGGTGGTGAGGCACTGGAATAGGTTGCCCATGGAAGATGCGAATGCTCCATGCCTTGTGGTGTTCAAGCCCAGGTTGGACAGACTCTTGGGTGACTGGTTTAGTGTGATGTGTCCCTGCCCATGTCAGGGGGGTTGGAACTAGATGATCTTATGGTGTTTTTCAACCCTAACTATTCTATGATTCTATGATAATAAAATAAAAGGACTTGTTTATGTTAAAAATACTTTTCCTTGTAACATGTTCTAAGTAACATTTTGTTTTTGCAATATTCACTTATTAACTATTAGGTAAGATTTTTTCAAAGGGTAGCCACTGCATAAAACAAGTTTTGTTTTCGTTTGGTTTTGTTGTGTTTTCTTTTTTTCTATTCCTTGGCTTGTGACTCAGCTTATGAAAACACAGAAAATATTAAGGAATGGGGAACTAAGGCTTAGTACTTAGTGGCGCACCCGACAGACTACTACCCGCTGCTGATCTTCTAGACAGGTGAGGGGGAAGCTGCTTCCCGCAGTCTGAGGGGGATGAAGAAAGACTACAGGGCCTTGGGGAAGATGGTGAAAGAGTCTGGGGCTCAAGTGATCTTCTCCTCACTCCTTCCATCTTCCATGATGATGTGGGAAGGAATGGGAAGATTCAGTTCATAAACGATTGGCTTCGAGACTGGTGCTACAGGCAGGGCTTTGGATTCTTTGATAACAGCTGGTTTTATAGGGCACCAGTCTGGACAGTGACAAGTGGGAAAGGTTTATCTCACAGAGGCAAAAGGATGCTTGGGCACGAATTAGCAGGGCTCATTTGGAGAGCTTTAAACTAGATTCGAAGGGGGATGGGGTTGTAGCTGGGCTTACCCCAGTGGGGCAGCACTCCAGAATAGATGAAGACTGGGAGGCCTCCTATAATCCTAGGGTGAAATCGGTGTGCTCAGCTCGCTCCCTGAAATGTCTGTACACCAATGCGCGCAGCATGGGAAATAAGCAGGAGGAGTTGGAAACCTGTGTTAAGTCAGGAGACTGTGATCTGGTGGCAATTACAGAGACGTGGTGGGACAGCTCACATGACTGGAATATAGTCATGGAGGGCTATGTCCTTTTCAGGAAAGACAGGCCAGCCAGGAGGGGTGGTGGGGTTGCTCTTTATGTGCGGGAGCAACTACAATGCACCGAGTTCTGTCCAGGGACAGATGACGAGCGAGTTGAGAGTCTGTGGGTGAGAACTAAGGGGCAGGCTGGCAGGGGGGATACTGTTGTAGGTGTCTGTTACAGACCACCAGATCAGGGTGAGGAAGTTGACGAGGCCTTCTACAGGCAGCTGAGAGCGGCCTCACAGTCACAGGCCGTGGTCGTCGTGGGGGATTTTAACTTCCCTGATGTTTGCTGGAAGGACCACTCAGCAACCCAGCCACAGTCCAGGAGGTTCCTCCAGTGTATGGATGATAACTTCCTCCTGCAAATGGTGGATGAGCCAACCAGGAGAGGAGCGCTGCTGGATCTCATCCTCACTAACAAGGAGGGTCTGGTCGAAGCGGTAAGGGTTGAGGGCTGCCTTGGTTGCAGAGACCACGAGATGGTGGAATTCAGGATCTTGTGTGGTAGGACCAGTAGAATAGCAAGTAGAATTGCACCCCTGGACTTTAGCAGGGCAAACTTTGGCCTTTTCAAGCAATTGCTAGGGGAAATCCCATGGGCAAGGCTGCTTGAAGGTAAAGGGGCCCAAGATGGTTGGCATTCAAGGATTGCTTTTTCTGAGCTCAGGATCAGAGCATCCCGACACGTAGGAAGTCAAGGAAGAGGGCCAAGAGACCTGCATGGCTAAATAGGGAATTGCTGGGTATGCTCAAGTGGAAGAGGAGAGTTTACAGGTCATGGAAGGAGGGGCTGGCCACTTGGGAGGAATATAAGGCTGCTGCTAGAGGATGTAGAAAGACAGCTAGGAGGACTAAGGCCTCCTTAGAATTAAACCTGGCGAGAAGGGTCAAGGACAGCAAAAAGAGCTTTTTCAAATACATGGCAGATAAAACTACCACCAGAGGCAATGTAGGCCCACTGATGAAGGGGATGGGTGCCCTGGTGACAGAAGATACAGACATGGCAGAGTTACTGAATGCCTTCTTTGTCTCTACTCTGCTGCAGGCAGTCCTGAAGAGCCCTGTACCCCTGAGACCTTAGATGAAGTCAGGTCAACGGAGCGGTTTGCCTTAGTCGATGAGGAACGGGTTAGAGATCAGTTGAGCAATCTGGACATCCATAAATCCATGGGTCCAGATGGGATGCACTCGCGGGTGCTGAGGGAACTGGCGGAAGTCATTGCTAGACCACTCTCCATCATCTTTACCAAGTCTTGGGAAACGGGAGAGGTGCCTGAGGACTGGAGGAAAGCAAATGTCACTCCAGTCTTCAAAAAGGGCAAGAAGGAGGACCCGGGTAACTATAGACCGGTCAGCCTCAGCTCCTTCCCTGGGAAAGTGATGGAACCCCTTATCCTTGGTGCCATCTTAAGGCATATCAAAGATAAGAGGGTTATGAGGGGTAGTCAACATGGCTTCACCAAGGGGAAATCATGCTTGACCAATCTCTTAGCCTTTTATGAGGAAAAAACACAGTGGATGGATGATGGCAGAGCGGTGGATGTGGTCTACCTTGACTTCAGCAAAGCATTTGACACAGTCTCCCACAGCATCCTCACAGCTAAATTGAGGAAGTGTGGTCTGGATGATCAGGTAGTGAGATGGACTGTGAACTGGCTGAAGGAGAGAAGCCAGAGAGTTGTAGTCTATGGGGCTGAGTCTAGTTGGAGGCCTGTAACTAGTGGAGTGCCTCAAGGGTCAGTACTGGGACCGGTATTATTTAATATATTCATCAACGATTTAGATGAGGGAATTGAGTACACTATCAGCAAGTTTGCTGATGACACTAAGCTGGGAGGAGTGGCTGACACGCCAGAAGGCTGTGCTGCCATCCAGCGAGACCTGGACAGGCTGGAGAGTTGGGCAGGGAGTAACTTGATGAAATATAACAAGGGCAAGTGTAGAGTCCTGCATCTGGGCAGGAACAACCCCAGGTTCCAGTATAGGTTGGGGAACGACCTGTTAGAGAGCAGTGTAGGGGAGAGGGACCTGGGGGTCCTAGTGGACGACAGGATGACCATGAGCCAACACTGTGCCCTTGTGACCAAGAAGGACAATGGCATCGTAGGGTGTATTAGAAGGGGGGTGGTTAGTAGGTCGAGAGAGGTCCTCCTTCCCCTCTACTCTGCCCCGGTGAGACCGCATCTGGAATATTGTGTCCAGTTCTGGGCCCCTCAGTTCAAGAAGGACAGGGACCTGCTGGAGAGAGTCCAGCGCAGGGCAGCTATGATGATTAAGGGAGTGGAGCATCTCCCTTATGAGGAAAGACTCAGGGAGCTGGGTCTCTATAGTTTAGAGAAGAGGAGACTGAGGGGTGACCTTATTAGTGTATATAAATATATAAAGGGGGAGTGTCACGAGGATGGAGCCAGGCTCTACTCAGTGGCAAACAATGATAGGACAAGGGGTAATGGGTACAAACTAGAGCACAAGAGGTTCCACTTAAACGTGAGAAGAAACTTCTTCTCAGTGAGGGTGACGGAACACTGGAACAGGCTGCCCAGGGAGGTTGTGGAGTCTCCTTCCCTGGAGACATTCAAAACCCGCCTGGACACATTCCTGTGTAACATTATCTAGGTGCTCCTGCTCCGGCAGGGGGATTGGACTAGATGATCTTTCGAGGTCCCTTCCAATCTCTAGCATACTGTGATACTGTGATACTTTTATATGGATAACAAGTAATGTTTTCTTTCTGTACTTCTGAATAGTAATTTATATATGTGTGTCAGGGCATACCCTTGGTCTTACAGACTTTGGAGTCCTGAACTACACTGTGGTGTCTTCATTGCCTGGTTACAATTTTTGTTATAAAATGTTCTTTGTCAGTGAAATTTTTCAATTTACTACTATAATTCTTTCAAATGTGAAAGCTCCTTGTATCAAAGAAGTCTGAAATTTATTTGTCAGAAAATAGTGATTGGACCTGATGTGTTTGCATAACAAGTATTTTTAACCTAGGAAAAAAAATCCAAACAATTTTTACGTGCACAGATCATGTGAAGCCTGTGCTTTAAACTGCACAAAACCTGCAGAATGTATATTAGAAATGAATAAATACTATGAAATTTTAAATTTGTGAAAGTAACTTCATCAGTTTGGTAATAAAAGTCAGATAGATATTCTAGTTTAAATATATATTATTACATCTGTGAAAATCTATTAAATCTCTATTTTTTTTCTGTTCTTTGATTATTTCTTCATTTTTCTGGGGCAAACACTGTTGTTTAGGCCACCTTTTCTGGTTCCCTGTTTAGCTTAACTTTGCATTTCTAATATGAACTTCACTGTGATATGTCAAAATCTGGGTCATTACAGTAACTGCAGGAGTCTGTGCAAATCTCTGCCCCTCTACTTATGCCATACTGGGAGTCCTTATCCAGATAAGCTGTGAATGTAAATGAAGCTCAGCCTTGGTAATAAATAACAGCTGTTCTTACTGATACTGTAGTACAACCGAATGGCATTTGTTGGAATCTTTGAGGAGTATGACAGTCACGTTATAATGCCTTCAATCTACTTTCAGCCCTGCATCATGCACATACATCATGCAAATATATAAATCCTGGCAGGTGTGTCTTTTAGCCTTTATGGTCCCCCTTGAGTTTTGGCAAGCCAAACTCATCTCTATTAGGTCTAAATCTATAATTTTTTATAAGCTAACTGTGCCAAGCTGAGGGCATCTACAAAGACAGTATCAATTAATTCCCAGTTCTTCCCCAACCTTAGGGAATTCACTAACAGTCAAAGTTGCACAAATCCACTACATAAAATAGTGTCAAATAAAACAAATCATGAAGTATGTAAAATCTTTAAGTATGTTGTGCCCTGTAAAAGAACTGCACTAAATGTATGGAAATCAGTAGTCAAACTTCTCACTACCCTTCAGGTGCCCACCAGACTTTCCCAGACTTGCAAAGTTGTAGCTTCAATGTGTTATGATAGGTATATTCCCCTTTCTATTAACTGCAGCATAAGAAGGTAAGATCACCCAAAGTGTTTGGCCAAGTGAGCTGTTTCTGAAGAATTTTATGTAATATATAAAATATCAGATTTAGCAAATAGAGGTGAGTTGAATATTAAATATATTTACATTGCAACCTGTAAATGGTATAATGCCAAGAGAGAGAGAGGCTCAGGATCTGAACACCATAGTACTGTGAAATAAGGAGATAACGAAAGTGGAGAAGAATTGTTTAATCATGCTGTAAGGGTTTGTAATGACTGACACTTCTGACATGCTCTATTTTCAGTGCCAGTTTCTAATCCCAGAAAACCTGCAGAAATGCAAGATGAAAAAAATCTGGTATTCAGCCTGTGTGTGTAAGGAGTTGGGGTTTTTGGGTTGTTTTGTTTTGTTTTGTTTTGTTTTTTTTAGTTGAAAGACTAGCAGATACATTTAAAATTAACAAACTGTCCCTTGGACTCTTTAGAAAACACTTCCTGTAACTACTGCTATGTATGTAGGGAGTTTTTTTGCCTGCTATTAAAATTAATGCTATCAGCTAAGTTAAGTGAAAAAAATGCACTCTAATTTTCCCTGCTATCCCACCAATCTGTTTAACATCTTAGCAGGGTTAAAGCCGTTTGTCCAGTAACTGAAATCAGTACAGCTAATGAGTTAACAGTATATTTTATATGAGACATTAATGCAATAATAAATAGTTATCAAAGCAAATATTAAATTACATTTATAGCAGCCACTGTAAAATCTAATTAGCAGCCAAGTTAAAGTCTTATTCAGCCAAGTGCCATGTAAACACATCATGGATGAGAAGTCCTATCTGAAACACCTCAGCTGTTACAATGAGAAGCCAAAGGTTAAAATTCACCAGGAGGAGAAGAGTGTAACCCAAATTGTGTGGTTTACGACAACCCCATGGTAGGCAGATGTCACTGATGAAACTAGATAATTGAAGATGTTTGGGATCTGCAATGATCTTTTTGGTGATCCTGAATAAACACATCTTTCTACCTCTTCTATAGATATGGGGTATTGTTGCACCAGTGATCTCTATGAGTATATGGGAGGGGGGAAAGAAACCCATTTATTGACTACCTGTTAGAAGTATTTTGCCAAACAGAAAACAACCCTGAAATTCCCAACCACAGCCATTTTAATCCTTTCTGGTTTTGTTGTTGTTTTCACTAAAAACGCATGGAACTCTATTGAGTTTATATCATTTTATCAGTCTGGTTTAGATATGGAAGACATTCCTCAGCCTAGATTTAGTTGCCTGCCTCAGTTATTTATTTTGAGGTGATGAGATAAGAAGGCTATTGCTGCTCTGGTAGCCAGGAGTAACAGCTGGTATGTTCTCCTCTTGAAAGGATTGCCAAGGACAGAAATACATGGAGCACTACTGGTGCAAAAGACTCAGAAATCTGTCTGAACAGCTGTCAGTGCAATCAACATAGTGCAAATATGCAAAAAGTTACTTTGGGTTGCCAAAATCTTCGGTGGTTTTGGTACCTCTCAGCTGTAAACCTGGATGTTTTGTGGATGGTGACAGTAATAACAGTGTCAGGTACCTCTGCAGCAAGCGGGAAGATGCAAGGTCATTTATTGCATGTTTACTGAGATGCTGCCAACAGGATGGCAGTGGCAAGACAGACATCAGTATGCTTCAGTGACTTCATATATGGATTATTCTTTAATTTAATTTAGTTTCACAGTGAAACAAATATGAAGCAACCAGTTAGCACTTTTCACAGTAAGGTGGAAAGAAAAAGACATGATAAGGAGCAAGTATTCAGCTGCAGAAAGAAACAAAGAATTCAGAAGAGAGATTTGGGAAAAAAGGAGGGGAAAAGCAAGAGAATCTGGGATTTGCACAGTTATGTGTTTCTGCATAAATATTCTATCTAAAATAAATATTCTATACAGGAAATATGCAAAGAAACAAGGATTATTATTATTGTTTAATTTTATGTGAGTGCAGCTTTCAAAAAAGAAATTCATTGCAAAATCATGACACCTGAAGTTTTGCCATGATCCTTAATGGGATAATATTCCCTTAAGTGCATTGTGGGCAATTCATTCAGTTGAGATAATCCATTTTAGAGTGGGAAGGTATTACTTCTGCCTTTTCCTCTACCACATACTGAAATGGAAGGGACACTCTCCTCTGATGTTTCATAATAGTCTTCATCTTGCTGAGACTAGAGCAATCATTTTAAGGTATTGGTAATAGAATAGCTAATGCATGTCCTGGATGGACTTCTCTGCTATAATACATGAGTTAAAGATCAATTATTTTTTCTTTTTGAAATCCATGCCATTAATCACCAACTTCAATACCCAATATTCAATATTCGGTATGAACCAATATTCAAAGTCCCTTGACAAGTGGCCTCTGTGGGAAAGCTTTGTACCCTTTCAATTTTGACTGCTGTATAACAGGTTTACTCACAGGCATACAAAAGGAAGAGAAACTTCTAAGACACACATAATTTTAGAAACACAGTTGTTGGAAAAAGCACAATGTGTAATTACTAGGTAACTAAACAAAATGGGACATGAAACAAAATATAAAGCACATCTATTAAAGTAAGAATCTAGAAAAAACAAAACCAAAAAAGTTGTTTATGTGTTTGATTATAATTAATTGAAATTAAGAATGTAAAGAGGCACTAGATTCTAGCCAATAATTATATAAAATTATATTCTTTACTCCATATTATTCTGGAGACAGGAAAGAATAGTGCAACCACTACCACCAAGTAGTGAGATATACGCTGCAGGAATATAAAAAAGGAATAATAACATGAATATGTTTTAAGAGAAACTATCTAATGGTCTAGGATTGGCATCTTTGTCTGGGCAATGTGCAGGAACAGTGGAAGCAAACAAACAAAATGTAATGATGCATATGGAACAGGGTGATATACCACCGGAAAATATAATGTAGCAATATAAATCAGCGATTTTGCCTCATCTAGAATATTATTCTGTATATTTCAGCTCTGAAAAGGCACATCAGGATAGTGGAAGCTGTCCAGAGGAAGATGATTAGAATGACTTAATACACAAAAACTCTTTTATGAAGGGAGACTTAGAAGATATGGCTGGCTTATTTTAAAGACAACATAAGGAGAGACACAATACAAGTATATTTCAGTAATTTGAATAAGAACTACAGGACAGAAGATCAAACAGAATCATAGCAGTTGTCATCACTTCTTCAACTTTCCATTTCAGAGAAAAAGCACCACTGAAAACAGATACAATACAAAGGTCATATTCTTCATATTTCAAGAGAAAACTTACCATGAAGACAATTTTTGGTGCTTTAGCTACAAGATACTTTTTCATAGGAAGTGTAAATATGGTTTTGTGCTTATGTGGCAGTAAAGCTTGGAGGTGGGAAATGGCCCAAAAGAATAGTCACAATTGCAAAGCTACACCCTCATACAACCAGACACAAGCACAAACGCAAATATGTGTCAGCAGGGCCGAGGTAAAAACTGATAAATAACAAAGAAGTCATATGGTTATTGGTTTTGATTTGCAACAAATTTTGATGTAATCTTGTGCCAGTGAGCTTCTACAATGTTTTTAAAGCTGTTCTGATTTTTAAAGCTGTTCTGAAGGTACAAAAATTTAGAAGCTATTTTTGTAAAACTGTTTGTACTACTGCTTCTCTATAATTTAAATGGAAATAAAAATCTTTCCAACCGGGCTGTTTCCAGGCTTACAGAACATGCAAAATATTCTATGAAACTTGAACATAAGTGGTGTGCAAAATTGAATTGTGCTATTATACTAATAAGATTTTTGTAAACACATACAGAAAAGTTATACAGTTTCATCTGATTTCTAAAATTTAGTAGTTTTGGCTTGGCTTTGCAAGAAATCTGCCTGAAATGTTCCATATTCACAGCCTTTCAATAAAGTGAGCAATATATAACCCCAGAGAGATCTTTCATCTCGCTCAGTAATTCACATATGATTCATTAGTGTAATGAGAATTAAGCTCTTCTCACAGCCAGACTCCTTGTTTTCTACTTCCCATTTTTGAGAGGCATTTTTAGTTTACAAATCACCACAAATGTTGTAACAAATTGCTTTGCTGAAAACCAAGAAGTACCATTAAAAACAAATTTGCCCTCAAAAAAGAATGATTCATATTGCCTACTTTAAGAACATTAGCATCTCCTCTAGCAGGTACTTACCTTGCTTTTTTTACCTCACTAAGGTTAATATGTTAAAAAAGTTATATTATAGGTAAAGTAAAACCCTGAGGTGACTGGTGGACCACGGGAGAAAATGCATTTTTTGTTTCAGACTTTCCCTAACCTGTTCTGTACATCTGACAAATTCTGCAGACTTCCTTGAGATTCCTTCTGTCCCTTTGCTCCCCTTAGTATCAGTCCCCCTGTCTTCATAATATGTTTAGGAGAAAAGCTTTTAGAAGTCACAGAACTCTGGGTGGAGTTAGGACTTGTTGGAGCAAGTCCAGAGAAGGGCCACGAGGATGATCATGGGACTGGAGCACCTCCTGCATGATGATAGGCTGAGAAAGTTAGGGCTGTTCAGCCTGGAAAAGAGAAGGCTGCGTGGAGACCTCATAGCAGCCTTCCAGCATCTGAAGGGAGCCTAAAAGGATGCTGGGGAGGGACTCTTGATCAGGGACTGTAGCAAGAAGACAAGGGGTGAAGGGCTCAAAGTGAAGCAGAGGAAGTTCAGGTTAGCTAGAAGGAAGAAATTCTTCCCTGTGAGGGTGGTGTGAGGCACTGGGATGGGTTGTCCAAGGAAGCTGTGAATGTTCCATTTCTGGCAGTGTTCAAGTCCAGGTTGGACAGAGTCTTGGATGACATGGTTTAGTGCCAGGTGTCCCTGCCCATGGCAGGGGGGGTTGGAACTAGATGATCTTAAGGTCCTTTCCAACCCTAACTATTCTATGGTTATTTGTTCTTAAGGACATTATTTGTTTTAAGCACTTTAAAAGGTGAGAGTTGTTTTGGTTTTGTATGTGTGAGTGTATGACCTTTTTCACATTGGTAATGATGTTACTAGATTTCAATTTTAATTTCCAAGTCCTTGGTGTAATGAGTCTTGCATAAGCTTTCTTTATGTAAACCAGACTAGTATAAAGATGATACAAATTGCTTGCCTTTAGCTGTTTATAAAGGATAACTTCCAGGCCATTGGCCCACCTGAAATTAAGTCTTTATTTTTCTCAAGTACTGCTTAATGTACCATGTATTCTTCTTCCCCTTCCCTGCTTCTTCTCTCAGCATATTTTAATTCTTACATGCTATGATGTTTTTCATTGGACAAAGTCTACCTCTCTTTATTCATTTCTAGAAGAGAAAAAAAATGGTTGACTGGAATACCTGCTGGCTGTTAATTACCGCCAAGAAAGTCTCTTATATCTGTAAACTGGAAATGATGACTAATAAGAATTAAGAGTTTGGCGAATTTTCCCCTCGTGTCTGAAAAATAAGAACAATAATAATTTTTGGAGCATGGCAACGATTACTTTAAGTGGCAAAGTTGCAAGTTGAGAATAAAGACAGAGATATATCTTAAGAGGACCATGAAATATAGAGGGAATGAGGAGATTGTTCTCCCTGAAAAAAAGCAATTATGATTATTTTAAGTATGATGCCTGTTAGGTATGTGATGCACACAAGTGATCAGGGACCTGTGTTCTCAGATCGGATGTTGGAAAGATGTGTCTCATAGAAACATCTCATAGTCATGCATCTGGAAAAAAAAATAATGTTTTGAGTTTTAACAAATACATATTCGATAAACAGGTATGATGAAAACATCTGATAAGTGATAAATGACCATTTCTGAGAAAGGACACACTAAGACTCATTTTTAAAATGCTCTTAAAAATTCATTTGACCTACAAGAATGTGGGAATTCACCAGAGAATGTTAAAAAAGCTTGTCTACTTTTAATTTATATGGTCTTACAATCAGTTTAAGTCATTCATTAGAGGTTTGTTATTGGGCAAATGAAAATTAATGTTTTGTAAGATTCATAGCAGAAACTATGTAATTTCTATCCAATGCCAAAGCAAATTAAGAACTCCTTAAGCAGCAGTAAGTTGGAAAAATATTTTCAAAGAAAGGAAAAATATTGGATGTGAATTCTTTCATTATCTTTTTATTAAATGTGAAAAATATGATGAAATGTGGGAAAGCTGGTTTTATCTTATGTTTTGCTTTTATTCTTTTGTATTGTTTTTACTATACAGCTGAAGCAGAACAGCTTTGACTATGTATCAGGAAAAAGAGAGAAGGGGCCTCGTAAATCCTCCTGACATTAATTATTCAACACATGGTCAGATTTATAGCAGTCATTATCTCCTGTGCCTATCGGCTGTGCAGTGTCTTATGCCTTGACACTATTTCTGGAACCTAAAGATCAGAAATATCTTGTCTGGCTTTTTGCCTTTTTGAATTAGATTATGTAGTTTTCCACAATTCCTAAAATGAATGATGAATGAACTCTTCACTTAAATATGCTAAATAGATGGAATTATCATAAAGACATTAACTTTATCTTTTGGAAATAAAAAAAGCTGTTGGAAAAATCATGTTTTAGTGATCTAGTTGACATTCAGGTTTCTAGTGTAGTCAGTTTAACTAGAACATGATACTTTGTTGGCAAAAAAAAGAAAAGAATATTACCACTTTAGCATTATTTCTGTAAGATGATTACAGGTCATAGCTTTATTTGCACTGGTGGTGGTTTGAATTCTAATATTCTTAATTTGGCAAAAAAAAAAATAATTGTGAAATAGACTAGAGATACAAAAATTTGAAATAAATTTCTCTTTTGTCTTTCCTAGTAAAAGCCTAGGTATTCACTGAATGAGTGATTAAGATTTTTTATTCCACACACACCTTTTGTGTCTTCCTGACAAAAATGTGGTGTTTCATACAATCTTAACTGAAGAGCTGTGACATGACAGTCATATAATTTACTAAGGAGAAACGGGAGATAAATTTATTAAATCATAAGTAGATATTGCTGAACGTTTGGAGGGATGAAACATCCTTTCCTCTACACTGTGGGATCACTTTCAACCAAAATAATCCCAATAGTATGCAGATTATCCACAGTGCTGTACAATATCTTTGATTGCTTCTTGCTGCAGCTGATAACAATGATTTCCAGAACCAGAAAAAGAAACAAGTTTTTCTTCTTTATTTCCACACAAACCCTCCTCCCCCAGTATATTTTCCCCACTTATATGGTAGTGAGTCTCCATTTATATGGAAGTCTAACCATAGGTCTACAATGGGTATTCACCTTTTCCCATGCCCAGAAGAGAGTGAAAGCATCTAACCATTAACTAAGTGGTGACATTATTCTAGAGCATGGCACAAAGTCTTTCTAGAACACTTTCTGCACTGAGCATTTGATGCTTAAGTTTGCAGCACTTCTCTGGAATGAGCTGCTCTGCATTCTTATTCTAATAATTTTTTCATGAACACTTTGGAAGGAAGTTTAACTGAACCAATGCTACTTTCCCACTCCAGCAAAAGACTAAAGAAAATGGAATAGCTATTTTGAGATGTGTCTTTATTAAAAATGCATGACTTTATATTGTTACAAACATGCTAACACTGAATACCTTCTAATTTTTAAATGGATGAAAGCAACTTGAATCTTGTCATTAAGCTACCCTCTTTTCCCATTTGTGCAGCAGCACAGAGGTCTTGGTCCTTTATATGAAGTTCATCGTAACTTTTGACATGGCTCTTTCTTTAGCCATACACAGGAAAAAAAAGTAGGTAAATAGTTGACAGAGTTAGGCTGTGTACTTTACACTCCTCAGTGACACACATAAAGGCTACACCAATTGAAAAACACGCTTGTATTCTAAAAACAATTTTTTAAAAAAATATTTAAATGTTCAAGACTGATACCAGCCAAAAGTACCAATAGCAAGACAATTTTGTATGAGCACTGTTTCTATGAAACTGGCATTAAACCTCAGTGATGACATTGCTTGGTTTCATCAACTCTAGTGAGGCTGAAAGAGGGACTCGAATAGCCCTCTAAATGTACTAACTAAACTTAATGTCTTGTTCCATTTATTTTATCTGTAATGTTTAATGGAAAAGTTAAAAATTAAATTGCAAAAGAATCAAAAAAGCCAACATTTATTTATTCTTTCTAATGAGCTTTTTTCTAGAAAAGAAGAAACATTTTAAGCAACGCAGATTTGTAAGTCTGTTACTATAAAAGAATACCAAATAGTTAAATAAATGTAGATGAAACAAAAGTAATGTGGTGCTCAAAAATCAATAGAATTTGCAAAGATGTTACAGCAGGTGTACTACTGATAAGCTACAGCTTAAAGTCTTTAAAGGTCATTTGCAATTCATACAGAAAGCTGTATCTGTGCTTCATGTACTTTAAAAGGTTGTGTGCAACAGAGCAGAAGAAGAAATTATTTCAACCTGCTAAATATTGTTCTGATACAACCTTCTGAGACAAAAAATGCTAATTTAGCACCTGAGGCATTTGGAACATTCTGATCTTGCAATTATTTGCCTATTTTACATGGTCATGTGGCAGTCTATTTAAAATACAGTGGTATTTTATGGTAGAGGAAAGTTCTATAGAAAAAGCAGGCAATTTGAATTTCTAATGGATATGTCTACAGAGATATGTTCTACTATTCTGCTGAAAATGAGTGTACTTTAAGCAAACTAATATACTCCTCTTTTTCAAAGAGTGAATAGATGTAAGGGTCATAAACATCTAGATAATGAGGGCAACATCTAGATTATTTGGACACCCTAAACTAGAGTCACTGCAGAATTAGAGAGAGAGGCAGAAATAGAGCCTGAAGTCATGCAAGAGCTGGGCCCCTTCCCAGCATGAAACCACCCAGATTCCAAACTGAGGTTATTGATGCACTAACATCTGAGCTGTAAGCTGCCAGAATGGCATCTTATAATAGCAGAATGGAAAACAGACTCCTTTCCACCATAAATGCTGTATGTGCTGGTATGTGAGACTGGCAGTGGTAGACAGCTTTTGTGCTGGTGCTCCACACCATAATTTATGATTAAGAAATGAAATCTTAAGTAGACAGCTAGATTTTGTTCAGCTGCTCTAGCAGTGGGCAGAGCATTTGTTGTTAGAAGATGCAAACTATTAAAATGTTGCCTAAATTAAAAAAAAAATATAAACAAAAATCCCATATCCTGACAGTCACACAGTAGCAGGTTTTAAAGAATCAGGATTTCCAACCTTGGCAAAAATGAATGTGATATTTCATTTAATATGATAATGTGGTTTCATTACTTTTTAATTGAATTATACTTAGCTAATACTTAACAGCTAAGACTTCTAATTTTATAGGAAGCCATTTCACAATGCAAGAAGTCTTAAGTGATCAACTACTTGGAAGAGCTTTCTGAACGTCAAGCATTATGGAAATGAAACTCCTAGCCCATTTAACCTGTTCTTCTAATGTAATTTTGTGAACTGTGTCCAAAGAATTCAGTAAAGTATGCTGAGTTACTGCAGTAATGTAAAATTTCTGCAGAAAATGGCGTCAATTTCTTATCTCACCAGTGAACTTCACTCTCTTACAGAGAGTTGTTTGTTAATGGCATCCCTGTTTCCAGACAGCTTAACCCTTTCTTCAGTCAGGCCTTCTTGCCATCCATGCCAGGTCTCTTTTGGTCACAAATTGCTACTGCTGTGGTTGCAGGTTGAATTTTCCCTCAACCAGGCAAAGAACAGCTCCAAATCCACAGCATTATGGACAAGGTTTCTGTGAAATGCAAAACTGGAATATTGCAGAACATGTACCATTGAATTATAAAGTTACAGACTCATTCTTTGCAGTATGTATTATTTTAGCTGCGTTTTTAAACCAATTACTCATGTTCACAAGTATACATTAATAAAGCGTGTCCTTCAGAGGTAGTTTATTAATATTATAATCACAGCTTGATTACATTAAGTAAAGTTTCCTTTCTAAGTAGGGCCCTAATGTTAAGACCCTAGATCTTTCTTTTTAAAGGTACTTACATGAGTGGATTTTTATTTATTTATTTTTAAATGTTAAGTATTCAGTTGCTTCCAGCAGTTAGGAAAGAATTTAAGAGTTTAAGGGCTCTTTTTTTTTTAAAAAAAAGAAAAAAGAAAAAAAAAAGAAAAAGAAAGTTGGCTGTGGCTATAAAAGCAGTAAATGCTTGATTATTCAGCTATAAAATGCACCTACTGCTTCCATTGCCTTTAACTAGATTGGAATATTTTCTGTACCTTAAAAAGTCAGACTCTAATGTGTATCCAGGACATTTTACTTCATTAAATCAGTAGGCACTCAAAGGATAACAGCATCTGAAACTCAGCTTTCTCTATCCAGACTAAGCATTATATGTCTGGTTGCCTGAAGTTTTGATTTACTTGACTAGATGTGACAAAACTACTAATTTTATTGCTCTTTTTACATAATTGTCTGCAAAGCTCAGTACCTTCTCCCACCTGCTCCATCCCCCAGGATATGACCACATTTCTCAGGAATTCTTTTCTCTGATTGCCTCTGTTCACCTCTGAACACATGTGTTAGGGAAAATCTAAATATTTACACTTCTGTGACTCCAATCATAGTATCACAGAATCCTGGAATGGTTTGGGTTGGAAAGAACCTTAAAACTCATCCAGTTCCATCCTCTTGCCATGGGCAGGCATACCTTCCACTAGACCAGGTTACTCCAAGTCCTATCCAATCTGGCCTTGAACACTGCCAGCTGTGTGTCAGCCACAGCTTCTCTGGGCATCCTGGGACAGGGTCTCGCCACCCTCACAGGGAACAACTTCTGCTTAAAATCTCTTCTCAATCTCCCCTCTGTCAGGGTAAAGCCATTCCCCCTTGTTGTGTCTCTACAGGCCCTTTTCTAAAGCCCCTCTCCAGGTTTCTTCTAGCCCCTTTAGGCACTGGCAGCTGCTTCTAAGGTCTCCCCTTAAGGAGCCTTCTCTTCCCCAGGCTCCTTAAAGGGAGCCCAGCTCTCTCAGCCTGTCTCCAGAGCAGAGCTGCTCCAGCCCGCACAGCATCTCCGTGGCCTCCTCTGGACTCACTCTAACAGCTCCACTTCCCTCTTGTGTTGTTGCCCCAGAGCTGGATGCAGGACTGCAGAGGGGGGATTTCCCCAGAGAGCAGCAGAGGGAGAGAATCCCCTCCTTTGAACTGTTTGCCATGCTAAATATGGTAATCTGTTTAGACTCAGCAAGGAAAACACAGGGAAGTTGAATTGTTAAGAAGCTGAAACTTAAATTGTGCTCAAGAAAAAAAAAAAGCATGAAAACACACTATATTTGTTACCCAGCCATAAACAGCAATCACAAAAGGTTTGTTGGTGTTTGGGGTTTTCTGTTGGGTTTTTTTTTGTTTGTTTGTTTGTTTTTGACACAGGTAGTATGTACGTCTAAAGCTTGTCCTTCTCCTTTTTCTTGTGTCAATGCAATATAATATAGCAATGATACTACTTCTCCCTCTATATATTTATGGGAATAAATTTCCTTTTACAAGTGTTCTAAATTTCTTTGGTTGCAGAATATTCAACATCTAAGGTTGAAGATAATTTCTAAATTGAATTTTCATTTTACAATTAAATATAAAAATAATTATATGCATGGGACAAAGACAATACAGTTCTTAATTGTAAAAGGAGAAGCTATCCAGTAAGGGAATATTTTCTAGTAGGTTTCTTTCACATGAATTTCTGGAGAAAGTCTTGAAATTGCCACAAAAAAAAACCTCTGCTTCAGAAGAGTGACCCCTTACCCAGATTCTTTGAGGTTTAATGGACAAATATTTGGGAAGAGAAGAACATGCTTCTTCTTCCAAGAAGAGAGTAAGATTTATGCTGTCCTACTGAAGCACAAAAATTTCTTTTAAATTATGGTAATGTCTTGAAGAAAAATCCCCAATGATATGAAAAGCTATTCTCATCAAACATTCTTCCTAAGTTCACTGCCATGAAGCCAAATTTGTGTGCTGAAAGCACGTTAAGATTAGACCTTAAAAGAAAACATATTGAGAGGTATATACACATTAAAAGGAAAGTTTCTGTGTCTAAATGAAAAATTGTGAAAGCTAAAATCACATGGTTTGTGATGGGAAGTGTTGCATCATATTAAAAACCAAAAAGCTAGTGCTACAACATCATGAACTTACAGTCATTTACTTATTGTACAGTGTGAACTGGAATAATCTAATACTAGTTAACATTCGAACTTGATGAAGAGTTACTTTATTTGACAAGGTTATATCACCCAAAATCAGTTTTTCATTCCAATGTTCAGAGTACCCCATCCAGCAGACTTCGAGTTTTTAAACAATAAGACTTTGTAGTAAAGTGTTAAACTGCCTAATATGCTAGCATTCAGCATTTTAGAAAGCAGTTTCTATGTTAATATTTTGGAATTATATCTTTCAGCTGCACTGAGAAGAATACAATCTTATTCTGGACCTCAGAGTACTCATTAGAAACTCATTAAGTATTACACCATTTTCTTTCAGGAGCAGTTTGGTGTGTGGCCATCCAGTTCTTCAAATACTATAGGTCAATAGCAATGAGATATTTTAATCTTTTTATGTTTAAATACATCAGACATTCCACCGTTCCGGTATGCAGACTACCCCGCTGGTCACCTAATTCACTATGCATTCTCAGCGCAGCCTGTCTTTCCTGGGAAACAGGAAGAAATATCAAAATGTCACTGGGAAAGATTTGTGTGATAAAGGGCAGACCCCTTAGCAAGTGTGTTATTCATCTTTGAAAATTCTCCCACTCATGAGGTTTAAGATTTGGGTCCATGGAAGAAATGAAAAAAGATTCAAAAGACAATAAAAAAGCGAGGGGCTTCCTCCTAAATCTGTTGTCCCTAAGCAGAACCGCTTTCCTGTCCTGCAGGAGGCTAATGAGGAAATCACTCACACCAGAAACAGCTGGCTGATGAACTGGTAAAGAAGATCTCTACTGATGCTGCCAGGAAAAAGTGGCAGGTCATAGTAGTAGGGGACCAATGTGTTCCAGGTCTAATATCCAGAGGTGTCAATGAATGTGGCAGAACATGTGAAAAACTCCTAGATTTCTACCTAGATAACTTTAGACAAAGGCATAAATGCCTATACCATGAAAAAAACAATTGCAGTAAATGTGAGAGTGAAGCCTACTTTATATGAGCTAAACAGATGGCCAGCATATGTAGGCGCTAGTTTTACAAGGCAGACATAATAATTGTTTGGACATTAGGAACATTGGAACCTGAGGACATGATACTCAACTGAAGTGGTTAAACATTGCTTTGGACTACTCAGATTGCTCCATTTTCTGCATTTTCAAACCCAAGAAAGATAATGGAGCGGGCTACAGAAGAGGCTTTCAACAATTCCTTCCACTGCTAGAAAGCACCTTCCTGATACCTCTCCAGGAGCCTCAGCATTTCCTTCACCAGCCATTTCAACAGCTGATCACTAGTAGAGGCTACTCTGACCTCCACCTTATTAACTCTTGTTATACAAGGAGTCAGCAACCCAAATTGTTTCTGAATATGTATTTTAATCATTTTCTGTGTCATAGAACTTGACACTCCTGAAAAAATTCTTCCTGCTGTTATGGTATGTCCAACCTGCTGTTTAGATGCCACATTCAAGCTACTACCTGATTTCCAAATAATTTGATGTTCTACACAGTATCTTCCTTCTTAGAAGGCATTATGTCAGAAAAAAGGTTTGCTGCCTTTTTTCAGATTTTATTCCCTGTAATGTCTGTCACTGTATTTATTGCTGCTTTCTGACCACCAGTTCTGAGTTTAGTTTAACAAGGTTAAAGCACTATTAATTCAGTCTCCAGAAGTAAGTGCTCTCATAATTCCAGACTGTAAAATTTGATAGTTAGACAAAAAGTAGTAATTGTTATGAAAGATGCAGAAACAGAATGCTTCATGCTACTGGTAAGAATGGCTGTTTTGTTTGCAAGATAGTTTAATTTAATTCATTTTATCACAGTTGTTTATACTTTAAAAAAAAAGAAATGTTTCATTTAGAACATATTTTTATTTATGACTTCCTTTACTCATAGTACAAGGAAACATTCAAACAGCAAGAAAAGGCAATAAAAGTCCGGAGAGATAATGTGGTGCTGGATTATAATGCTTGACAATATTTTAGCAATGAACAAGTTAAAAAACAACACACTTCAAAAGACTTATGAAGGGACAATTCCTGTTTATGCAAATTAGGATCATGTAAGGAATGTTCAAACTAGCCGATTTGTTAAATGGAACAGATTGAAAATAATAAGGCATTTCATACAGGCACAGGGCATGCAGGCCTATTCCAGCTAAATGGGATCACAAACAGTAATTTGAAAATAGTAGGTCATATATTTTGCTACCCTGACGTGTACACGCATAAGCAAGGTAGTGGATGTGTTAACCCAGTGTAAAAGCTCTCAATTTTCCTGCCTAATGCAGGCTATTTTATATTCCTAGAGAAAAGAGCTCTTCATTTCCAAGCACCAGAAAAGTTGTCACACGATTTGGAAAGCTCACAGCACTTTGTAATGCCAATTTGGTAAAAAAAGAATAAATTGCACCATGTGTTATTTGCAAAAATAATTCCAAGTACGTCTGGCTTCTTTTCTGAACCAGTTTTAACGCCTCAGGAAAATAACTGAAGTAAAATCGAAATGCCTACATAAAATTTTTTCAGAGAGAAATGTTCTTTATAGATTACAAGGTTCTGACTTCCTTCTCCAAAAGAAGAGTAGCTTGCTGCAGTCATCTGCCAGCTGCAAGGGGCTCTTTGTTGAAAGATACACAGTAGGGTACAAAGAAAACCATGCCTGCTCCCTATGTCATTTGAGCTGTTTTGATTATTGGGGTAAAGACTTAACACATCAAGCAAATGCCACTAACACTGAGCTTTAGACAGTCACTCTTTTTGCTTTTACTTTCTATTTGCAGAAAAACATTTTTTTAAATTCCACATATACCATTGAGTATGACAAGAAATCCCTGTGTCCATTCCCCAAATCATTAATGAGTTTCTGTATAAGCCTCCTCTTTGCTTTTCCACTCTCAAGATAAGCCACTCATGTGTCCTCATCCTGGAGTCAAGCTTGTGCTCTCCCACACAAGAATTCCTCAAGATGAGCTTTTGCTGCTCATAGGATCATGGAATCACAGAATGGTTTGGGTTGGAAAGGATGTTAAAGATCATCTAGTTCCAACCTCCCTGCCATGGGCCTTATGCAGGGCCATAACAACCTGTGAATGATGATTTCTCCCTTCTCTGATTCTTAAAATGTGCATTTTCAGGGAATGACTAAGAAGATGAATAGAAAGAATTCTAACCTAAGAGAATGGCTGAATAAAAATCGGTCACTGAAAATATTCAGGCAATAGAATTGTCAGCCTTCTTGAACTCCTGGAAGAGCCTTTTGACAACAGCCACAACAACCTTTTTCCTCCCCCCTTCCTGTCCTGGAAATGCCACTTTGTCCTGAAATATTCCTTCCTCCTCTCCAGAGGAACCCCCTGTTGCAAATCATACTCCCTGCCTGCACAAAGATAGGTCCAGTGTGTGTGAGGGCAACTGCCACCATAACCCCTCCTGAAGTGAAATTACAGACAATCCCATATGGAGATATCAGTCCCAAGAGGCAGAGACCAAAACTTCTGCCTGAAAACTCTAAGGTAGGTGCAGGTCTGTGCTGTTGCTTCCTCTGAAACGGTTGTTGCTCAGGATATCCACCTTCATCATGTCAGGTTTTATAAAGCTTTGCCTTGAAAAACAAGAGAATCACCACCAGAGGCAACAAGCTTGAAAGTCTGCTGATGTTTCTACCAAGACATCCTCCTTCCTAAATGCTTCCAGTTCTCTCATGATAGAGATTATGAATGGTGTCATCCTTTTGGGTCTCCAGGGAGCATCTCCGAATTTTTTCTTTCTTCATGTGGGGTTGACTAATGATGTGGCGCAAGGGTAAGGTTCAGAAGAAAATGAAAAATAAAAGGTCAATAATACATTTGTCTTTCAGTGAGAGATAAAAGGACTTCTTGAAAGCAAGGCAGCCACAGAGGCAGAATAAGAGTAGAAAGGAAGACCAAAACCCTAGGTGGAAGATGAAGGAGCAGGAGAAGGATGCAAGAGTAATTTAAATGCCCACAGAAAATGCCAGGGAGATGTACACAACACTTGACCCTTTGCATCGCATAAGAACCACTACAGGATGCCAGGGGAGCTTTGGATGAGAACCTTCTAGAGGTGCAAGCTGCTGGATATGCATAGCTGTCCTGTGACTAACAACCTGCAAGCAGCATCTCCACTAAGTACTTGATGAACTTCTGGAGAAAAGCGGTTGGCTGAATTCTTTCCAAAATGAACATTGCTCATGTGCATTAAACACTGAGGTCCAAAACACCATTTAGTAATTGGAATTGGTAAGATGTAAGTTTAGAGCTGCAATACTACTCTGAAAAAAAATCAGTAGGAGAAACAGCCAAATAAGACTAAAGGTATTTGAATTTTCTTTTTAGAAATACAGAGCTTTCTGCTTTGGTCCATTCATCCAGTTTTCACTATGCCCTTGGGAAAAGACTTTTCTTAAAGTTATGGGGATGCATGCCTGACTTACATGACATCTCCTACAGACAAGTCCAGCCTCATGTGACATGAATGTGTAAAGAGGTATGGGAAATTGTCCTGGGTTCAGCAGTAGCAGTCATGTTTCTCCTTCATGGTAGCTGGTGCACTGCTGTGTTTTGACTTCCAGCCTGGGAACAGTGTTGGTGAAACTGATGTTTTTGGTTGTTGCTAAGTGATGTTTACCCTGACCAAGGACTCTGTGAGGCTCATGCTCTGCCAGGGAGGAGGGGAAGCTGTGAGGAAGCAGAGACAGGGCGCCTGACCCGGGCTAGCCAAAGAGGTATTCCATACCACAGCACGTCATGCCCGGGGTGGGGGGTAACTGGGAGTTACCCAGAAGGACATGGGCTTCGGGGTGGGACGCGTTTCCTGGCCAGTGGTATTGTATTCTCTTCCCTTGTTAATTTCTCTTATCATTGTTGTCATTGGCAGTAGCGGTGGTGCTTTGTGTTGTACATTGGTTGCTGGACTGTTCTTGTCTCAACCTGTAGGAGTTGCACCCTTTCGATCCTCCTCCCCGTTCCTCCGGGAGCGGGGAAGGGTAGAGCCCCGGGGGGGGGGTGGGGTGGGAGGGCCTCAATTGCTCTCAGCCTGGCACCACTCACTGGGAGTGAGTGAACAAGTTGCCTGACTGGGTTTAAACCACGACAGAAATGAAATTTCAGACCTTTCAAATTGAGAAGATTTGGGGAGGAGGAGGGGAGGAAGGAGAAAGAAAATCCATGTACAAGATGAGCATTTGAGCGTTTTTATTGAAGTAATTTTCTCAAATGAGAATTTTTGTGGGCATCTGATGTACAGAGGATTCCTGATGTGCTTAAGCCTGTTCAGTTTTCTATCTGCAAGTAAAGTGCATGATGAACTGTCTTTGTTTACTGTGAAAAGAGATAAAACATTATGACCTCACATCTAAAGTTAGTTAGGGAAGTCTGTCATATCAAACAGAGAGGAAGACTGAAGTTAATGAGCTGCTTTCCCTGCAATGGGTTTCGTGAAAAGAAGCTGTCTTTCCACATAACAGTACCATTGAAGAAAAACTATCACAAAATCAGTGGGAGGCTCCATAATTAATAAGTCGTAAGAGCACAATGCTGCTTAATGCAACATAACAGTTCTGAGCTGTAGACATGTGTCAGCATGGGCCTTCATTTACAAAGACACATTAACTGTCTCTGGAAAATCAGGAGTTACCAGTCTCATCAGGACCTGAAATGGTACGCATGTGGAATTACTTCATTATTATGCAGGTAGGAAAGCAGTGTTTTGTTGTGGCTACACTCTGTCCTTTCCATTACTTTAAGATTAATTGCATTGGTGCATTTGTTTGGTACACCAAGTTGGAACAAGACACATATAGCACTTGGCCAAATATTCAGTACAAAAGTAAGGGTTATAGGCATCCCGAACATTAAAATGGTTTGAAGCAAGCAGGAGGTAGACAAGTTTGGTTGAAAAACTGCTTTTAAACAGCAAGAGTTTTATTTGCTATTTATTTTATGTTATACGCTGATGCCGGCACCCAATTGTTTTAGAAGACTGAACAGTTATTCAGTGAATAACAGATTTCCTGAAGGAAAAAAGCAGCATATTAAACCCATTAATTACAGAGATGTTCTATTCAAGTCTAGGAATAGCAGCCTTTTCATTATCCATATGTGAAATAAAGTCATAAAAACAGGCTGCAAGCTTGAATGTTTAAGCATGCAAAACATTATTGTTTCACCTGCAGAAAATGAAGGAATAACTTGTGTTCTCTCAGTTTCACACCTTTTACCAGTGTAATACTTACGTGAAGTCTGAAGAAGTAAGAGTCTAAAGATGTAACTCTAAAGAGGTAAAAGATAATTCTAAAGAAATAATTCAGGCTTTAATATTGAATTTACTTTGTTTAGACTCATTCATAAAAGATTTTAGCTCAGGCACATCTGAGAAGATACAAGTTCTGAAAAGTCTGAGAAAGTGGTTTGAATAAGGAGGGAAAATATCGGCTCAAATCTGTGATATTTTCTGTAACCTGAGCAAAGACATTGAAATGTTCTGTGTACGTATTAAATAGAGTATCTGAGATCTAAAAATGTTAGAAGATCCACCCATGGAGACATTACATCAATAAAAGGGTGAGAAAAAGTAATTTTAAAACCAGCCAAGCAAAAGACCTTTTTTAATCTGTTCATGAGATAGAGAGTATAAAACCAAGATCATTCCCTTCCTAATCCTAGTCTTAAATTTACCATGCTTTCCATATCTGTAAATATTGGTAAAGTATTGGAACAGTGATAAAATCATATTCATGGTTGCTTATTTTATAGGTAGCTTGTGTTTTAACATTAGGAAATGTAAATTAAAGCTCAGAAAACTCAAATCCTTTCGGGTGACCTGACATATTTAAATCTTTATCTACAGCACTTTCTCTTCAGTTTAGCAAAGAGACTGGACCAGAGCCTTGCAACAAAGTGTGGTTTTGATATACATTTCTGTTCTCCTAAAACATCTGCTACTAAAATGATAAATACTCAAATTCTGATATTGTAGAAATTTGGAGATACATTGTGTGTGGCACAGGTAATCCAAAACTGATTAACAGTTTGGAATTGATGCTGGGACTTTTTTTTTTTAGCTTGTTCTTATCTTGACCTGATTGACAAAAACAAACCAAACAAACTTACCTGAATCCATTCCTTTCTGAAGGTCTCTACCTACAGCAAATTCCTGGCTTCATACAATAAATTTGCCATATTGATATCAATGAACCTAAAAGCTCAGATCCTGAAAAAGCGATAGGCATAAAACACCTACAGTCACATATAAAATCCTCAGACTTTGTGTTCAAATAAAACACACACTTTTAACTACTATATTCAGAAGATTAGTTTACAAACGCAATGAAAATTTGGCTTTGGGTAAATCTAAAAATATCAACCCATTGGATATTTAATGAGACAAAAATCTTGAATAGGCATTAAATATTTGGGTTTTTTTTTTCCAGTCATTGATCACACATGTTAAACTTTAACAGAAGATAAGATTTAATCAAAACCCCTGAACTATTTTAGTGAAAAGGAAGTTGAGTGTGAGGTAAAGCTTTATGTACTTCCATGTTCTGACGAAAGAGATTTGTCAAGCATTGCTTTAGAACCCATACAGAAGTAATTTTTATTAAAAAGATTTTGAAAGTATTTTTAGCATTTTGAATTTTAAAATAAACCTAAATTTATTATATGCAGTACTTGGGAGCTCATACTGGGAGCAATAAGTAATGTTTAATAAAGACAGTGCTATATTACTTAATTTCTTCGGTAACAGCACAATAAAATTTATAGCCATCTTTACCTTAATAAAGTACAGAGATAAAAACCTTAATCCAAGACTCACAAGGTGTAACAAATTGTTGTTCACTGTTTTGTAATGATGAAAAAGTTCCTCTCCCCCTTCTGTCAAACACCCATACTCTGTCTCTTTTCCCTTTTCCCACACGATACAAATTCTTTTGTTCTGGACTCTCAGTAAAGAAACATGAAACTCATGTATTATATACTCCTTGGAATTGCCTTAACAGCTTGACCATTTAAAAATAATTTTCAGAAAATAATCCTGTAGGAATTCCAAAAATGGTGCAAATAATCGTTGCAATAAAACATAGAACATTTTCATTAGAAAACACTTCCCTTTCTGTGAACAAAAGAAAAAAATAATTCTGTTGCATCCTCAAATAATTTAATTACCCTCTGATTCCAAATCATACTTATGAAGTACAGACATTAATTTCAAAACTATTTCTACTTATAATAACTGCATCTTAAATGACTGCATTTTCCGATGAAACTAAAATTGAAGTAAAAATTTCAGAATAAATGCTTTTAATTCAGTTGCTTTTGTTATTCAGCATTAATAGTAGTATAAAAATATTTTTTTATTTATGAAACAAATATTAAATAGGAAACGTAATTTTTTATTAGGTAACTGTAGACTTTAAGGCATACAGAGTGGCTTCTGTAAAAATAGTTCTGTATTCATTTTATGTAACTATTGAATTGTGACTAGAATTTCATGACATCAGTCTAACAATCTGTATAAGTAATTCCGCAGTGCGTATGTAATACTGTGTTAAACTGCTGCTGACTAATTCCTTAAGTTTATAAGATTTGCACACGCTGCAGCAAATTTTCCACAATAAAAACATCTGTGAGATTTTTATTTTTTTTCCAGCTCTTATTGTCAGAAACATCATGACAGCAAACTTTTTTTTTTTTTTTTAAAGCATTTATTATTCTAGCTTCATCCACAATATATTGGGGTACAGCAGTCAGAAGAAGAGACACAGGAAAAATGCTGTCTGAAGGTGGACATAAATACAATGTAGATAAATTGAAAAAAAAAAATTATGTTTGCCCTGATTTAAAACTTAGTCATGGAGATACAACAGAGATAAAGAAATTATATTTCTTAAATCTACTTTCTTTTTATGTCTGGATTCCAGTAAAAGGAAAATAACCTATTTCATGGAATCATAGAATCATAGAATCATAGAATCATAGAATAATTAGGGTTGGAAAGGACCTTAAGATCATCTAGTTCCAACCCCCCTGCCATGGGCAGGGACACCTTACGGTAAATCATATCACCCAAATCCTCATCCAACCTGGTCTTGAACACTGGCAGGGATGGAGCATTCACAACCTCCCTGGGCAGCCTATTCCAGTGCCTCACCATCCTAACAGGAAAGAATTTCCTTCTTATATCCAATCTAAACTTCCCCTGTTTAAGTTTTAACCCATTACCCCTTGTCCTTGCTTTAGTGTAAACAACATTTTGTCCAAATAATAATGAAATAACATAAATACATATGCTTTCCCTCCCCAGACTTTCAACTGTTTTTTGCTAAACTGCTCAACTTGCTTAAAAAATACCCAACAATGCAAATGGTTGTGTTTACAGACCTAACATCACAATCACTGTCAAGGGTAAAACCAGTTCAGAAACATAACCACCAGAAAATAGTTTAGACTAGGAAGCTGATGCAAAACTGAAATCCATCAGGTTTTCTGTGATATATGACCACATTTAAATCACAGAATCATAGAATAGTTAGGGTTGGAAAGGACCTTAAGATCATCTAGTTCCAGCCCCCCTGCCGTGGGCAGGGACAACTTGTGGTAAATCATATCACCCAAGGCTATGTCCAACCTGGTCTTGAATGCTGCCAGGGATTGAGCATTCACAACCTCCCTGGGCAACCTATTCCAGTGCCTCACCACCCTAACAGGAAAGAATTTCCTCCTTATATCCAATCTAAACTTCCCCTGTTTAAGTTTTAACCCGTTACCTGTTGTCCTATCACTACAGTCCGTAATGAAGAGTTCCTCACCAGAATCCCTATAGGCCCCTTCAGATACAGGAAGGCTGCTATGAGGTCTCCACTCAGCCTTCTCTTCTCCAGGCTGAGCAGACCCAGCTTTTTCAGCCTATCTTCATACGGGAGGTGCTCCAGTCCCCTGATGATCCTCGTGGCCCTTCTCTGGACTTGTTCCAACAGTTCCATGTCCTTTTTCTGTTGAGGACACCAGAACTGCACACAACACTCCAGGTGAAGGTCTCACAAGAGCAGAGTAGAGGGGCAGGATCACCTCCTTCGACCTGCTGGTCATGCTCCTTTTGATGCAGCCCAGGATACGGTTGGCTTTCTGGGCTGCAAGCTCACACTGAAGCCTGCTCATGTTCATTTTCTCATCAGCCAGCACCCCTAAGTCCTTCTCTGCAGGGCTGCTCTGAATCACTTCTCTGCCCAACCTGTAGCTGTGCCTGGGATTGCTCCGACCCAGGTGTGGGACCTTGTACTTGGCATGGTTAAACTTCATGAGGTTGGCATCAGCCAACCTCACAAGTGTGTTGAGGTCCCTCTCAATGGCATTCCTTCCCTCCAGCATATCAGCTGAACCACACAGCTTGGTGTCATTGGCAAACTTGCTGAGGGTGCACTCGATCATAGAATCATAGAATCGTAGAATAGTTAGGCTTGGAAAGGACTTAAAGATCATCAAGTTCCAACCCCCCTGCCATGGGCCGGGACATCTCAGACTAAACCATATCACCCAAGACCTCGTCCAGTCTGGTCTTGAACACTGCCAATCCGACTGTCCATGTCAGCGACAAAGATGTTAAACAAGACCGGTCCCAACACCGATCCCTGAGGGACACCACTCGTTACTGGTCTCTAGCAGGACATTGAGCCGTTGACCACAACCCTTTGCGTGCAGCCATCCAGCCAGTTCTTTATGCACCGAGTGGTCCATCCATCAAATTGATGTCTCCCCAGTTTAGAGACAAGGATGTCATGTGGGACAGTGTCAAACGCTTTGCACAAGTCCAGGTAGATGACATCAACTGCTCTGCCCCTGTTCATCAGTTCCGCAGCCCCATCATAGAAGGCTACCAAATTGGTCAGGCAGGATTTCCGCTTAGTGAAGCTGTGCTGTCTGTCACCAAGCACCTTGTTGTTTTTCATGTGCCTTAGCATGCCTTCCAGGAGAATCTGCTCCAAGATTTTGGCAGGCACAGAGGTGAGACTGACTGGTCTGTAGTTGCCTGGGTCATCCATTTTCCCCTTCTTGAAAATGGGGTTTATATTTCCCTTTTTCCAGTTGTCGGAAACTTCACCTGACTGCCATGATTTCTCAAATATGATGGCCAGTGGCTTAGCAACTTCATTCACCAGCTCCTTCAGGACCTGTGGATGGATTTCATCAGGTCCCATGGACTTGTGCACATTCAGATTTTTAAGATGGTCTCAAACCAGATCCCCTCCTACAGTGGACCCAAGGTCTTCATTCTCACAACCCCTGCATCTACTTTCCAAGACTTGCGTGGTGCTGTCAGAGCCTTTGCCAGTGAAGACTGAAGTAAAGAAGTCATTCAGAACCTCAGCTTTCTCCAAATCCTGTGTAGCCAGGACTCCCAAGAGCTTCCTGAGGAGGTCTACGTTCTCCCTAGACTGTTTTTTATTTGCTATGTACCTGTAGAATCCCTTCCTGTTATCCTTAACATCCCTAGCCAAGTTTAATTCTAACTGGGCCTTAGCTTTCCTAACATGGTCCCTAGCTTCTCGGACAACATCCCTGTACTCTTCCCAGGCTGCCTGTCCTTGCTTTCACATTTTATAAGCCTCTTTATTCATTTGAATTTTCCTCAGTAGCTCCTTATCCATCCATCTCCTGGCCCTCCTGCTGCACTTCCCTCTAGTTGGGATGCAATATTCCTGAGCTTGTAGCAGGTGATCCTTGAATATCAACCAAGAGTCTTGGGCCCCCCTTCACTCTAGGGCTATATCCCATGGAACCTTACTAAGCAGGTTCCTGAAGAGGCCAAAGTCTGCTCTTTTGAAGTCCAGGGCAGTGAGCTTGCTGCACGCTCTTCTCACTGTCCTGAGGATCTCAAATTCAACCATCTCATGATCGCAGCATCCCAGGCTGCCCTGGAGAGTCACATTTCCAATGAGCCCTTCCCTGTGGGTGAGCACGAGGTCAAGCATGGCACCTCTCCTTGTTGGCTCCTCTATTATTTGCAGAAGGAAGTTGTGTTCCACGCAATTGAGGAACCTCCTGGATTGCTTGTGTCGGGCCGTACCATCGTTCCAACAGGGTGGTTGAAGTCACCCATGAGAACAAGGGCCTGGGAGCGTGAGGCTTTTCCTATCTGTCTATGGAGTGCTTCATCCACAGGTTCTCCTTGATCAGGCGGTCTGCAACAGATCTCCACAGCAGTGTCTCCCATAGCTGTTCTCCGTTTAACCCTGACCCAAAAACTCTCTGTTGACTGCTCAGCTGTTCCCAGACAGAGTTCCATATGCTCCAGCCTATCCCTAACATAAAGGGCAACTCCCCCTCTCTCCTGCCTGACCTGTCTTTTCTAAAGAGCCTGTAACCTTCCATTCCAACACTCCAGTCATAGGAGCCATCCCACCATGTTTCTGTGATGCCTATTATACCATACCCCTGTAGACGTGCACACATCTCTAATTCCTCTTGTTTGTTCCCCATGCTACGGCCGTTTGTACAGATGCATCTGAGCCAAGCTCCAAATGAATCCGGCTCATTGGCTGGAGCAGCTGGAATATATCTACATTGCTCCGAGCATTTAGTATGGGTGCTGACAACTGACTGGGTGTGTTGGGATGGAATGATGCCCTCCTCCCCCAACACATCTAGTTTAAAGCCTCCTTGACCAGCCTGGCAGGCCTCCTACCAAAACTGCTCTTTCCCTTTAGACCACGCCACCAGCCCCCACTAGACCTGGCCTACAAACTTGGGTGCCATGTTCAGGACACCCAAACCCCTGACTATGACACCACGCTTTTAACCATTTATCAACGTGGCTAATCCTCCTAGCTTTTTTTAGGTCCTCCCCTGTACCCTGGAGAATTGATGAAAAGACAATCTGAGCTCCGGACCCCCTAACCACCTCTCCTAGGGCTCTGTAGTCCTTCTTTATGTTCCCCAGGCTGCTACTATCTATATCCGTAGCACCCACATGTATCACCAGGAGTGGGTAATAGTCTGTGGGACTTACTAGAGCAGGCAGCCTCTCTGCAACATCCCTGATCCGTGCCGCTGGTAGGCAACACACCTCCCTTGAGACTGGGTGAGGCCGACAGACGTTGCTTCCGTCTCTTTCAAAGTAGAGTCCCCTACTAGTACGACCTGCCACTTTTTCCTGGCAGCACCAGTAGAGATCTTCTTTACCAGTTCATCAGCCAGCTGTTTCTGGTGCGAGTGCATTTCCTCATTAGCCCCCTGCAGGACAGAAAAGTGTTCTGCGTGGGGACAACATCTGGGAGGAAGCCCCTTGCTTTTAATTGCCCTCTTCCTCCTTTTTTTGTTGTTGTGTTTTTTTTTTTTTTGTCACTAATTCCCAGCTTCATGGGTTAACGGCTTCCTTCTTCCCTTCATGAGCTAGAGGGGAAGGTTTAGGCCTCTGCACAGTTTGGGCCAGGAGCAAGCATTCCTGCTTCCTGTCAGGTACCCTGACATCTTGCAGCCTATTAACAGCATCCCGCAGCTCAGCCACCTGCTGCAGGAGGACCTCCACCAGAGAGCACCAAGTGGCACCCTCCCCTCACCAGACCAGTGCAGGCACTCCCTACACTCCGAACTCTGCACTGCAGCCATCCCTCTCATCAACTCTGTCTGGGTGCCTATGCTGGCCACCGCTGGGGCAGCCAGAGCAGAGCTCCCTGACTGGGCCCTGGTCACAAGACGAGTGCTCACCATCCCGCTCGCCTGCCCATACAAACTGCCTCGATGTACTCTGCTGGCCGCTCGTCCTCCCTGGGGCAGGTTTTTAACCAGTCAGGGCTGGTGCCGCCCCTCCTGGCTCCGCCTCCTGTGAGTCCCTGCTCCCGTCAGCTGAGCTGCTGGCTCCTGGGCAGGTCCTGTCGAGGAGTTCAGGCTCCCTCAGTGGCCCTCGCCGCTCTGAGCTGATGCTCCTGGACTGTGATATCCCCCCCAGCTCCGGTGTTGAAGACGTCCTCCCTGGAGCTACTCACCTCAGCAGTTGAGGTTGACTTCACTGAATCTTAAGAGATGCACAGACTCTACAAGCAGAATCAACTAGTCTGGAAAAGACCTTTAAAATCAAGTCCAACCATTCCCACAGCATTGCCAAAGCCACTGCTAAACCATGTCACTAAGGATCTTACCTATACAGTTTGTGAGCATTTCCAGGGATGGTAATTCCACCACTGCCCTGGGCAGCCTGTTCCAATGATTGACCACCCTCTCAATGAAGTTTTTCCTTATAACCTGACTTTGGGTGAAGAAAGAAGAAGCCAGCTTTAGACCACTTGGTGTCCTTAGGGCTTTTGGTCTCTTCATATTGCGAAAAGGGTAGAAAACCATGTAACACAGCCTAGACCAAGTCTAGTTTAGTTCAGCCAGAATCAGGAAATACTTTCCTTTTTTGTCATCTAATCTTCACTTTACCATCCTCTCTTTATTTCCCCCACTTTATTATGCCCTCTTCAAAACCTTGCTTCTGCGCACTGTGTGCAGTTCTGTGTTCGCAACACAAGAAGAAGCAAGGAGTTGTTGGAGCAAGTCCAGAGGAGGCCATGAGGATGATCAAGGGGCTGGAGCACCTCCTGTGTGAAGGCAGGCTGGGAAAGTTATAGAATCATAGAATCAGAATAGTTAGGGTTGGAAAGGACCTTAAGATCATCTAGTTCCAACCCTCCTGCCATGGGCAGGGACACCTCACACTGAACCATGTCACCCAAGGCTCTGCCCAACCTGGCCTTGAACACTGCCAGGGATGGAGCATTCATGACTTTCCTGGGCAACCTATTCCAGTACCTCACCACCGTTACAGTAAAGAACTTCTTCCTTATATCCAATCTAAACATTCCCCATTTAAGTTTTAACCTGTTACATCTTGTCCTATCAGTACAGTCCCTAAGGAATAGTCCCTCCCCAGCATCCCTATAGGCCCCTTCAGATACTGGAAGGCTGCTATGAGGTCTCCAAAGAGCCTTTTCTTCTCCAGGCTAAACAGCCTCAAGTTTCTCAGCCTATCTTCATACACTGGGGGAGAGAAGCTTGCTTGGAGACCTCATCACAGCCTTTCACTATCTGATGGGGGCCTACAAGGATGCTGGAGCATCCCTTCAGCAGGGACTGTAGCGATAGGACAAGGGGTAATGGGTTTAAACTTAAGCAGGGGAAGTTCGTGTTAGATATAAAGAAGTTATTGACTGTGAGAGTAGTGAGGCTCTGGAATAGGTTGCCCAGAGAAGTGGTAAATGCTCCACCCTGGCCAGGTTGGACAGGGCCTTGGGCGATGTGGTCTAGCGTGAAGTGTCACTCCCCATGGCAGGGTATTAGAGCTAGATGATCTTAAGATCCTTCCCGACACAAACCAGTCTGTAAGTCTATGACTTTTCTTCCTGTTTAAGTATTTGAAAATCAGTTATTTGGTGCATATTCTGGAAATATGACAACAAAGAAATGAATAGGAGACATTCTTTTATTCCTGGATTGCTATTCCTGTTGGTCATGCAAGGCCATTTTCAAGTTTTCATAAATAGTTATTTGTCTTTGTCTTCAATTATTCATGCTACATTTTCATTCCCACTCTGTCCAACTTCTTCCCGAAGAAGAAACTGGACCAATCTCCTGTTTTCTGCTACCTATATTTTCCTTAATTTTACTATTCCTCTGAATACTGTTCCCCAACACCCAAATGCACATTTCCTTGCAGCATATGGAAGCATTATGGAAGGTTCAGGGGTATCCATTCACTTGTTTAATTGATCAGAAATACAAATTCTGATAAAAATTCAGTACATACTTAGCTTTCTACTGATTTATTCATAGTATAAGTTGCTAGTCTTTTCCATTATATTATTCACAGCTATTTTACATTTGTATCATCCATTCAAGAGGCTTTTTGCTTAGCACATATAGTATTGATTTACAGAATCACATGATGGCATTTTGAGATGCAAGCATAAGCTGAAAGAGATTAGTTGTCAAAAATTCCAGAAAAAAAGATTCTTCAGTGGTCCTTTAGTGCTATTTTGCAATAGAAATAATTAAAAATCATAACTTTTTAATCAAAGTAACTGTTCCAGGGCTCTTCTAGCTATGAATGAGAAAGCACACAGTAAGAGAAGAGATTTCTGTATTGATAGAGCTGAGCAGAGTAGTATATTTATATGTTCACTTTGATAGTGAGATTCCAAATTAAAATTTAGCCAAATAGGATCCTGATGTTCAGATTTATTTTTCTTTTTTTTTTAAGCTATATTGATTATTCATTTGCAAACAGAACTGGGAGAGATGAAATCTAAGCTCTTCCGCCCTGGTTTGCCAGAAAAAGGTTACTTTAGAGCCTGGTTTTGACCAAACTTCCTTCTGACTGAGTCAAAAGCTGCTAGAGTATCCTCCACTGGCAGGAAACAGCTGAGTCAATACACAATTATAAACAGTCAACAGGGCTGACAAGTAGCAAAAGGTTTTGAGCCAAAAATTCTTATTTGACTTGATAAACCTAGAGGAGAGCACTGTGTGAGAGTTCTTCCATGACACTAAAATGACTTCCATGGCGACGAACTGAAAGAGCTTCAAATGGGGTAAAAATGCTTGTGAACAGTAAATTTATTTTTTTTAGAGTATACCTGTGACTGCTTAAATTTCATGAATAGGTTTTGGAGTAGTTCTATTAGACTCTTGGCAAAAAATATGAACCCCATGAAGGCAAATATGCTATATCCCAGTTGGCAAAACAACCCATCTCATTTTATTATTCATTAATATACCTGACAACTTCTTTGATTCTGGTAAGCATGGTTTTCATTGCTGATAATTAACAATTCTGCATACTTTGACACTTCTGGTGATGAAGAATGGACACACATTTTCTTTTGTAGAACATAAACAGGAAACAAACTTAATTGGCAAGCTCTGAAGTATAAGAAATTGGAGATTAAAATTATAGTCAAATCTAAAACAATTTATTCACAAAATTAAGTATGTAATCATCACTCATCTTTTGGCTGCTTGTGATATGATAAACACAGAACATAACTTCTTCCACCTGCATTTATTAAAAGATGTAGATTATCAGTGCTTGAAAGTTTGAAGTGAGCATATAGAATGGAAAAGTTAAAATGCTCAAATCAAAGCTTTCTCTGGTTCTTTCACTCAGGAAAGCATTAGAAGCCTTAGACATATTTCCACGCACTTGCAAAATAAGAACATGGAGTTTGTCCCTGTCAGCCACTCATTTGCTCACTCATATGTAAATTTTAGTATTAATTTTATTCAGTCTCTTTAGCTTGGAGTTTGAAGACCCAGTCTCTTGGTGTGATACTATGGGGTAACATCAGGATTGAAAAAAACAGAACTGCAAAGTTAGTATGAGCTCACTCTTCTTGCTCTTTGAAGTTGTTAATCTTTATTCTGATTTTAAAATACATGGATTAAATTGTCAGATTCTTCTGAGAGGGACTGAAATGTGAGGCATCCTTCCTATCTTTCCTCTCACTAGCATCACCATAGCATAACTGGAGGCAACAATTTCCATTAGAAAGCCATGTATTCATGGGTAAGAATGAGGTGGAAAATCTGATTTGCTTGACTTCTGTGAGAGACTGAACTGAAATCAGAATTAACTGTGCATTTTTTTCAAAGATTGGTATGAGAAGCTGAGGTCCACTATCTTGAAGATGGGTGGGAGGATCTGAGATAAGACTCCTGCATCCATTATCTCAAGGATTGGTGTGAGGAATCGCTGTCCGTTATCTCAAGGATTGCTACAGGAAGAGCTGGCTGCAAGACCAATGAAACTGGATGCACATGGTTCACCAAGAATGTGCAGTACATGACATTAAGAACAGAGTACTCCCCCCAACACATAATAAAATGGGGAAAAAGGCAATCCCTAGTGTGGCCACCCACTTCTGGTGATGACTGGGGATCCTGGGGACCACCCACCACTAAAGAACACTGTGGACCCTTGGAATGACACTGGATCCATGGTGGTGACTATCTCTCTCTGCACCCTGAATTTTTGCTTTATTTCTATCAATTTTTCCAGTCTATACATAAAACGACTGATTGATTATGGTACTTGACATTGCTTGAGTCTTAATTTCACTCTGGGGATCATGAACAAAATATTTCTGACACTGGGTTTTCCTCCAGTTGGACCCTGACAATTTCCTATGGAGCACAGGGCTATTTTTCTGGGAGGAGGGGTGAGTGTGTGTTACTATTTTTATTTTCCCAGACAAGTCCTCATTACCTTAGTAAATCTTTTCTGAGCAGAATCTTAAATCATCAGATATTTACCCAAAATTTCTCTATGTTACAAAACTCAGCAATTACTCCAGACAAATCCCAGGTATGGCTAGAAATACAATATGCACTACTATCATATGTGCTGTATTTATAATCACACAGGGGGAATCACGTTTGTTCAGCTTGCCTCTGATTTAATGTTAGTACTCTGTACTGACTCACTGTAAAGTTCACAAGTGCAGTACAACTCAGTGTAAAAGTAAAGATCATCTGAGCTTTGGATTTATTTCTGGCTGAAAACACTGAAAACCCTAACACAGGCAATTGAATTCACAAGGTGCTGCAAAGCTTAAGTGATGTTCAAAAGATAAAGGTGCATTGTGTTCCATTTACTAAATTACACAATTTAAATGTTATGTTTTCTTAATCTGTGTCAAAATTCCCTCAAGACTCAAAAAGAACATTTTCTGAACAAGAGTGAATACAGGATTGAATATATTTCTGCATTGAATTGAATATATGCCTGCAGTCTCAGATGAAGAAAAAGAGTCAAGTTTCTTCATATTTCTGGGACATGAAGAACATTTGGGAGGCAAAGCATCTTTCTAGAACTTTACCTTGTTATTTTTTTCTAGTTCTAAATATGTCTTTGATACACTTAAATGCTCTTTGCATACAAAGGTCTTACTGAAATACAATGAAATAGAGTGGTTAAAACCAAGGTTGCCTTTGCAGATTGAGATCAGAGAGACTGGAAAAGAAAAATGTTTTTTCAGAGCTACATTTTTAGATGCCGAGCCTAGATGTTATTGTATATCACTGATAAAGCTAACTTGTGAGCCCAAAAAGCCCTGCTTAAATAAAGCTATAAAATCAGAATAACTTCAGTAGCTGTTAAAAACCATGAAAACTTTTACAATGCAATTTATCACTGCAATTGCCATCACAGCTGGGCATACAGTAGGAAAATGTTGGAGCTGCAAGTAAAATAGAAAAGCTGTTAAGCAGTCACATCTTTAGATCTATTTGAAAACATATAAATACAAATATTCAGCTATCTGAAATTGAAATACATTGGGCTTTGAAAGCAGGAGATCTGTAGATAAAGCACATTTGTTAGTGTGCAAGCAAAAAAACTTTCATATTTGCAGGGCATGTATGCCTAGTTTCATCTCCTTATTTAAATGTATACAGGTTTATGAAAAAGATATAGCACATATACATCATAGGAATAATGTGAATATAGTTTATGCAGGTGTGTTCAAGCAGTATCACAAATATGGTAGCATCAAAACCAGTCATTTAGCTAGCCATTCTGAGATGACAGAGGATGCATAAGACAGTCGTATCTTCATGTTGACATTTTGAACATTCAGAAAAGAAAAGGAAAATGGAAGAGAACGCTTTCAGAAGCTACCACATCCTGTAATGCACGCTTATAAGTGTATTCCCATACAAACAACCTCAGATTTGAAGTCACCCTCAAACAAGACTGTGTTGTGAATTCTTTTTTTTTTTGCAGAGTAACTGTTATAAATTCATCAGAAACCAGAGCAGAATAATCTCCACTGTCACTGTTCTGCAGTAAGGCTTTGAGCTACTAGAATGCCTCATACCCCAGTATTGTTCTACTTTTCTTTTGCACCAGCTATGCAGGAAATAAATTGAGGCTCTTCTTGAATAATAAACTTTTTGTAAACCAATTTTTACAAATATTCCACTTAACAAAATAAAGCCTTTATAACACTGAATTACCATGATCACCACAGTAAAAATAAACTGATTGGTGAAGATATTATGCAGAAATCAAAGCTGAGCATCAGCAAGTTGTGCACTGCTAAAAATAAGTTGAAACAGAAATAAGATTCTTTTCATCTGCTTGATATTAACCCTTAAGACGCAGATTTTTCCTTGAAGTTCTTTATGCTATTGTTGAGAAAACCAGCTACTGACTGCCAAATTCATAAAAGGAAATTATAAAAAAAGAAAAAAAGAAAAAAAAGACAGGAGTAGAAACATAGTGATTTTTACCATGTTAAGCATATTGATGAAACATAAGAATTCAAAACCATAAAAACATACGAAAGCAAAAATACAGTTATATGTGTGCATTATTGACAAAGCCACACAGAGTATGTGTTTATTGTTCTTGTTGCAAAACCACCTGTAAACCTGTGGGTTTAGGATACATTAATTATTACATTAAGTCACAATTTCAGTTTCTGAACTTCTAATGACTGAATTAGTATCTTCATTTGGAGAATGCCAGCATTTCTATAAAGAGTGTGAGGTGTCCCTGCACATGGCAGGGGGGTTGGAACTATATGATCTTAAGGTCCTTTCCAACCCTAAATATTCTAGGATTCTATGATTCCATGATCTCATCCTCTTTCATGCCAGCCTCAGGGAGGATCTTTACTAGATAAATTTAACAGACTAACCCAACCCAAAAGATGAACACAGTTTTCAGTGCTCCCAGCTCTTTTTCCAGTGCTCTGTTCTCTTTCAAAACAAGGACTAAAGCTTCCTTAATGTAGGTGTGCTTGCATAGTTGATCAGCTATAATTATACAACAGGGGCTAGAATAGTGGGTGTTCCCTAGAATGTATTAAAAGAGAAATTACACGAATGCATGCTTTTATATAAGTCAAAGTTGAATAGAAATTGCAATTTAGTGCCTGAAATGGAATGGCAGCCTGAAGGTTGTAGTAACCATATTTGTGGATATATGCATATCTTCTGTAGTGAAAGTTTATTACCACTGAATATGTTTTCTTTAGAGTAAAAAAACAAAAATTAAACAACATAGTATCACAGTATCACACAGTATCACAGTATGCTAGAGATTGGAAGGGACCTCGAAAGATCATCTAGTCCAATCCCCCTGCCGGAGCAGGACCACCTAGATAATGTTACACAGGAATGTGTCCAGGCGGGTTTTGAATGTCTCCAGGGAAGGAGACTCCACAACCTCCCTGGGCAGCCTGTTCCAGTGTTCCGTCACCCTCACTGAGAAGAAGTTTCTTCTCAAGTTTAAGTGGAACCTCTTGTGTTCCAGTTTGTACCCATTACCCCTTGTCCTATCATTGTTTGCCACTGAGTAGAGCCTGGCTCCATCCTCGTGACGCTCCCCCTTTATATATTTATATACACTAATAAGGTCACCCCTCAGTCTCCTCTTCTCTAAACTATAGAGACCCAGCTCCCTCAGTCTTTCCTCATAAGGGAGATGCTCCACTCCCTTAATCATCTTCGTTGCCCTGCACTGGACTCTCTCCAGCAGGTCCCTGTCCTTCTTGAACTGAGGGGCCCAGAACTGGACACAATATTCCAGATGCGGTCTCACCAGGGCAGAGTAGAGGGAAAGGAGGACCTCTCTCGACCTACTAACCACCGCCCTTCTAACACACCCCAGGATGCCATTGGCCTTCTTGGCCCCAAGGGCACAGTGTTGGCTCATAGAAAATGTGATTTTGACAAAATGACATTCATAGACAAATTTGACAATTGTATAGTGGCACTGAGAAACATACAGAATATCACTTTTCTAAAATTTCCTTCTTAGAGTCTCCAAAGTGCTGTAGAAATGTCTCCATTTGAATGTACAGAAAATTGGGCAAGACCAATAGCATGTTTACCTGGTTTTTGATAGTCTTAAGTTTAACAAACTTACTAATAAAGTGATTCAAAAGCTTATGTACTTGGGAGGTGAGATTAAAGTTTAAGGCTAAGTGTAAGCATATAAAAATTGACATTTAATATTAGTTACTATGCAGATGTTTACAAGAAATGTCTGTCATGGAAGAAATGGTTTACTCACACTGATCCAGACAATTTTAGAAATATATGACATAATTACATTCAAACATTAAATTTTTACTCTAAGTACATTATTCTGATTTCATTTATTCAACTCATTATTCCAGAAATGGGAGGAATAAGGAGAAATTGTCTGAGCAGCTGAGAAGACAGCAACCAGGTCAGGAAAGCTAAAGCCCTAATAGAATTGAATCTGGCTAGGGATGTCAAGGGCAAAAAGAAAAGCGTCTACAGGTTTGTCCTTGATAAAAGAAAGATGGGGGAAAACGAGGACCTTTTCCAGAAGGAAATAGGAGACCTGGTTACCTGGGATATTGAGAAGACTGAAGGAATCAATGGCTTTTTTGTCTTGGTCTTCACAGGCAAGTGTTCCAGCCAGACCATGCAAGTTGCAAAAGACAAAGGCAGGGACTGGGAGAGTGAAGAACTGCTCACTGTAACAGATGATCAGATTTGAGTTTGGGATGAATTTTTAGCTTCACTGATTGAATTCCCCAGCAACACTACAGTCTCCTTATATAGGAGGCATGTAATTAGCCAAAAATGACACTAAACTGCCTCCCTTAAAGAAAGAGTTAAAGATGTCTTTTTTTTTTAAAAAAAATAACAAATTATGAAATTGTAAAAGTTAAGTTAGTAGAGATGTGTTCATATTTCTGAATGATCTTCATTTTGATATGCATAGGAAGTTTATCATGGGGGGCAAATAATCTAACCAGAAGTAAACCATGTTATCGTACATCTTTCCTTTTTAGAAGGTATCAAGGTTCAGAGTAAGAACGCTTTTTTAGACTGCTGTTATCCTGAAACTAAAAGGTGGTTGCTGTGGTTTAAGCCCAGCTGGTAACTCAAAACCACTCAGCTGCTTGCTCACACCCCCCTTTTCTCCTACCCCTCAGCTCCTGTAGGGATGGGGAAGAGAACTGAAAGAATGTAACTCCCATGGGTCGAGATAAGAACAGTCCAGTAACTAAGGTATAATACAAATCGCTACTGCTAGCACCAATAATAATGAGAAGGAAAGTAACAAGGGGAGAGAATACAATTGCTTACCACCCACTGACTGATACCCAGCCTGACCCAAGCAGCGATCTGGGCCTTTCAGGCAGCTGTCCCCAGTTTACATACTGGGCATGACTTGCTGTAGTATGGAATACCCCTTTGGCTAGTTAGAGTCAGGTGTCCTGTCTCTGTTTCTTCCCAGCTTCCCGTGCCCCTCCTCACTGGCATGAGACTGAAAAGTCCTTGATAGGAGCAAACATTACATAGCAACAACTAAAACATCGCTGTTATCAACATTGTTCCCAGGCTGTAAGTCAAAAACACAGCACTGCACCAGATACTAGAAAGGAGAAAAATGACTGCTACAGCTGAACCCAGGACAGTAGTAAAAGTGAGGGGAGAAGAGGAGAGAGCACTTAGACTGCGTTGAGAAACCAGTGGCGTAATAAGTAAAAAAAATGATGCTAGAAATTTCAATACACTGTGGTCCTGTTTCACATTTATTCAAGGATGTTAATTTTAATTTTATTTGGAAACCTTTAATAATCTGTACTTTTGTAATAAAATTGCAGTAATAGAATTGTACAATGCTGCCCTGCAGATATGGGAACCATTAATCTAATTTTATTGTTAGATATGATTTTTTTCTCCCTTGCCCTATATTTTGTAGATTTCTATAGTTACTTAAATATTTCACACAGGCCAAAATTTCCTATTGATTTTGCAATAGCCTCTATATTTGCAGGAGAATCAATCAAGCAAACAGATAATTAAAGTAGTTTTGTTGTGAAGGTACAAAAACACTGAAGTGAGTAGAAAGAAATTTTTACTCAGAAGTATAAAATTAGCAGCCACTTCTGCAAATTTGGCCTTCTCTGTTCTTTTGTTCATGTACTGATACAAAGCAAGTGCTTTCACATAGGTCCAATCTCATATTTTCATCCAGAGGGTTACTTTCTTCCTTACTGTGTTTGCTTTGATCTTGACGATAGAATGAATCTCCTGTGAGCTTGCAGGAATATTTTGTCATGAAATGTTCAATTTTAATCATAGACTATGAACTGTTCTTGTTTTGGATTTCACTGAAGGATGCCCTTGATGGGGCAGAAAGGATCAGTTTCCAGTGCTAAACCCAACAAGTACCATGAGGCTTATTTGGAGAGTTCTAATCTCTGGTGAACAGCTGGCTGTATCTCTGGAGGGCATTTGCATCCCTTTTTTCATCAGCAGTAGTCTGCTTATCAGGTTCAATGCCAATTTCTCCACCAAAATTTGAACTAGTGATTTTAAACACATGCACACAGTTATTGCCTCAGATTCTGGTCACAAATCTTGCTTAATCAATAACATATAGTTCTCCTAGGGATTCCTGTGTGGTCTGTGAGGCAATAGAATACTTCAGTATTTGAAGGAAAAGTTTTGAAAGATGGAATTTCCGGGGTGGGGGGAGAGAAAGAAAGAAAACACAATATGAAAAATACGTTGTACTGATAAATACATGGATAAAACTAATTTATACACTGCTTTTCTTGATCAAGCGAATATATCAATATAGGTTTTAATTAATAGGAATATCTTAAACAAGCCAAACTGGAAATGAAAGAAACCATTCTGCAGTCATGAAGCTGTTTTCACTGTTCTTAGTATGCCAGGCACATTTACCTGGCACTGGGACTGATGACAAAACCCAGACAGTGATCCTTGTTTTGCAAATCATTGTACCTGAACCTTAGATCTAACCAGGCTGGAAACAAACAGTATTAAGAATCATAATGTCTGTGAACAAAAAATTCCTAATGATAAGGTTTACCTTCCTCTTTGCAGCAAGTTCTCCTTCTTTAAATATGCATTTTTATTTTTCACTCCATGCATATGAGTTCTTTTGGGGTTTTTTTGTTGTTTTTGCTTGTCTGGGGTTTTTTTGTTTTTTTCTTTTTTTGGTTGGTTTTTCATTCGTTTGTTTGATTTTAATAACTAAATGCTAGACTCTTAAGCTCTATTTGTCTGTTACACAGATAGAGTACTGCATATTAACAGGAAATCTCTTCAGGGATTTCTGCGCTCCTTTTGTAGAGAAAGGGGAAAAATACTGGTAATCTCTGTTTATAAATTGTCCTGCATTTAGTCTCATTTAGTCTCCAGATTAATTAGTGACAACTTGAAATAAAAGGCATTTATAGTGCTGTAATTCTTTCCTGCCCAAGGCATTGTCAGTCTGTTGAGATTTTCTGAAGAGATTTTGTTTGTTTTGTTTTGTTTCATTTTGTTTCATTTTTTTGTTTTGTTTTGTTTCAGTTTTTTGTTTTGTTTCATTTTGTTTCGTTTCATTTCAATATGGAAGCTGTTGCTGAATTTCTGTTGCAGAAGCATTTAGAAAAGCTCTGGATGTGTAGTTCAAGATTTATGAAGTTCCAAAGTGATTTTTCTTTTTTTTTTTCGCATTTATTTAAATTTGAACTCCTAGAATTTCAAATCTTATAAGAGATTTAAGACAGTGCAAGTTATAAACCAATTCAGATGTTCATTGTTTCTTTATTGAACCACCCTTAGTCAGAATTCCTTTTGTTGCTGATGGTTAACATATAAAATATCATTATCAACCTCATCTGTAATTGTAGCCTTGTGGATTCTCTGCCAGAGATAGCAAATTATTGGGCTTTTGCAAAGCTTTAATATTACAGGTCACAGATGAAGAGAAATGAATGTAATGGATAAATCCTCATAGATTTGTGATTTGGTTGACCAACCTGAGAAACATAAAAGGCACACAATAGCGTAAAAATCCTATAAAAATAAAGGTTAAACACCTTGTTCTAAATGGCTTTCATGCAGAATAGAAAGAAAAGTGGATTTCAAAATAGAAAAAACCTTTGTCATTCCAACTCAATATTTTCCTGAAAAAGCTAGTAATTTACATGACCTAAATGTGTTCTGAGACTTGATTCAGGGATTTGGCTGCTTTTGTTTAAGGCGCAGCCATGAAAAACCTTGGATCTGAGTTCTGTGAAAAAGCTGTGTGAGAAATAGCTGGGAGATGATTTTGTAACCACCGACTTCACTACCTTGTTCAACCTTGGCCTTGATTTGTTACTTGTCCAGTGGCCATGGAGACACTAGCTGATCCTTGTTCTCATTGCTGGACCAAACTCTTATTTTCTTTAACTGACTTGATTTCTTAGCTTGTTCTGGACATGTCCCATTGCCGTGGGTTTATCTGGTGATCTGGACTCTTGGCTGACCCCAGTTATCATTGCTAAGCCTGTCCTACTCTTCTTGCTCAGATCCCATGGCACTATCCCCTTATTGGTGAAGGGGTCTGTCTCTGCCCACCTCAGCCCTTACTTTGCTTTCCCCTCTGTTGGAGGCCACTCCTTTTGCTCCCTGCCTAGGACAAGCTTGATAAGTTTTTAATTTTTACTATAAAATATGGACACCATTTTTTTGTAGATAAAAGATATGAGAGGAATGGGGGAAAACTCATTACTGAGTTTCTTGCCACTTTCTGCAGAGCACTTGATACAGACTACTGACAGTGATGGACATGCTGGAGATGGACTTCGGAGTTGATTCACTATGGTTTGTGTTATTTGTAACTCTTGCTCCTAGCAAAATGCCACCAAGAAGCTAGGCAATCCAGAGCATTTTCATGATTCTTTGGCACCAGGCACAAGAATTTTTGAGAACACCACATAAAATGATGTACCACTTCCAGGACCTTAAATGATAAAACAGAAAAAAATTCTGGTCTTGGACCAGATGTGAGCCTTAGAATTGATTTCCAGTATGTTCAAATTCACTTTTGATTATAATATATATAGGAGTGTTTAAGGCCAGGTTAGATGGGGCTTTGAGCAACCTGGTCTAGTGGAAGGTGTCCCTGCCCATGGCAGGGGGTTAGAACTAGGTGAACTTTACAGTCCCTTCCAACCCAAACCATTGTGGATTCTATGATTCTGTGTTTTTATGATATCTGTATTTGAAAGAAAGGTGAACCCAAAAGGTGAACACCAAAAGTCTGTGTTCAATTGCCTTCCCTTCTCTAAGAATAAGGTAGGCAATGTCATATTCTGGCACTGACAAAAATATAATGGGATTCTCCTGACCTCTGCTAAAAAGCCTTTGCTTGGTTTCAGGTGAAATGATATGCAGGCAGAAGCAAAACTGGTGAATGGAAACAGCCCAAAAAGCTTCTGTTGAATGTCTGTGTTTGCTGACTGGTACACATTGATATTTTGAACATGAAGCAAGTCATATTCTGCTTAGTTAAGAGCTATCGATGCCGGCCACTAGAACAAGGTGCTGTCCTCAGCAGATGGGGACAGATGGCAAAGTTCTTATTTTGTAAAGTAATATACATCAAGTATATTAAGAGTTAGATACTGAGATGAACTGGAAAAGCTTGTCAAACACCAAGCTTCATGTCATCTGTGAAGCATATCCCACTGCCTCATAGTTTGTCCATCTCATTTCAAATCCTGGTCTTGGCTTGGAGTGGCTGATGTAAGTCAATACTTGGACAGTTAGATGGCATTTGTTCAATTCAAATGACATCCATCACTCTGACTTTTGTCTTAAAGCTCTGAGAGGTTAGCTGAATGGATATGAAGAATAAGCCAGGTTAAAATTGCCTCTGCTGAAACTCAGAAATATTCTAACTCAGAAGCCTCTTGACTTGATTTAAGACTCTTCTCTTTTGAGTCTTAGACTGAATCATGTGGGCAGCTTAAAGGAGAAAATGTTAAGAAAAGACAATTTTTTAAATTTACATGTGGTAAGCAATTACAGTACAGCAGACTATAGTGGTTTCTGTACCTGTCAGCAAGACTAAGGTTTTTCCCATCTAATATATTCATACCACTGTGTAAAGGACTGTGTGACATGATCTAAGTTTTTTAAATCAGTTTTCAGGTTTGCTTATGACCTTCAAAACTGGATTCACAGACAACTTAATGACAATTTTGGGCGAATCTACGATGACCTTCATTTTAGTTTCAATAGCAACACCTTGCAGACTTCTGGTTTAGAAGCAAATTAATTAAGGATATAGTCATTGTATTCTGTGTTCTGTAGGTAATTATGAGATAGTTTGAAACATTTCTCTGAAGTATTATGCTTAGTTTTGTAAAACACAAGGTTGCATTTGTAGAAATGAGCAAAGCTAAATATATAAAGAATTTTTTTCCCCCTAAACATTACAAATAAAGTCAGGTTTCTCCAATATCGAAGCAGACTTGAATAAAGACAACATAAGTAGACAGTGTAAAGTGCCTTGTCAAAGAAAAATATTGCCTTAGTTGGAAAATATGCTCAGATGATTTTAAAGTGAGCATGGTTGCAATTTTTCCCAAGACTGCCTCATGGTTAGTGTAAGAACCTTCCTGATTGATTGCATTTCAACAGTTTTCAGTATTAGGGAATTTCAAATTAATCTTGTTTCTGAGATGACAGGGAATATACCCTCCTGCAGTAGTTATTTTAAGCTGCAGAAGTATGTATCAATTTTTTTCTTCCCCTATTGGCACGAAGTAGATTGTGCAGAACTTATGTGTTTCACGACTACAAAAATTAAAAATTTTGTTTATAAGGTTTCCTGTAGATTTTGTCTGTTGAATTTCTATAATGTAAAGAAAATCATCATAGATATTTATTCTTTGTGTTACATTGATTTTGTATATTTTTCACTGGAAACAAAATGAAAGTTGCTTCTGCAAATCTATACATGTGTAATTTTGAAGCTAGCATTCAAATCAATAGTGAAATGTGTTTATATGCCTCATTGCTGTTGAGATTATTTGTAATTTTATTTGCCTGCATTTGAACTGTATTTTCTCTTCCAAATTTTCCATCTTCGTCTCTCTGAAAACTATTGAACATACAAATGGGTGAATTGGCAAAATAAGAACTCGCTAACAGGAAAAATGCAGTTTCTTACCACTTTTTTCTGTGAATGCTAATATTGCCATCTACCACTTTTCCATGTGTGGGTATGCAAGGAATGTATATCAAGTGAACAAATTAAAATTATTTCTAATGCTAGTGTTCGTTGAGATATTTCATCAGCTTTGTCTGTTCTCTAATGAACATTTATTTGCATCCTGAGATCTCAAAAATCAGCAACAATTGAATTTTTTTTGCTGTGTTCAGTGACTACCATTAAATATACTTCATATACATTCAAATATATTACAATATTAACTGTAAATGCGTACTTTTAAAGGAGAAGTAGTGTTCTATTAAATATGCTTAGGAATCTCGACATTAAAAATATGTAGAACTTAGAACATAGAATTTCTAAAGTAGGTATTTGACTATTTTGTCATGCAGCCCCTTCAGTTTATATCCAGCCCCATTGTAATGAAGTTAAGGCCAGAGAATGATCTCTCAACTACCTTTTGAGATCTCCTATCATTTAGAATCTGTTTATAATTTATATTTATATAGATTATATTTTATATATTTAGGTATGATACATACCTATTATAATCTATTTATAATCTATTTAGAATATATATTTATTTATAATCTATAATGCGAGAGTACTTTATCCTTGATCATAGCATGAGTGGGTACCATTGTTATTGGAATTTTGAACACTCCTAGCAATTACTGACTCAGGTTGCAGCCAGGATGGAAATGTACTAATTACTAACGCCAATCATCTTCAGACCCTATAAATAACGGTCCACATTGAGGCCCTGTCGTGGTTTCAGCTGAGATGGAGTTATTTTTTATTGCTAGTAGGTGCTGCAGTGCTGTGTTTTGGCTTTAGGGAACAATGCTGAGAACACACTGATGTTTTAGATACAGCGCTTACCCTGATTGAGGACTGTTCAGTCTCCAGTGCTTTGCCAGTGAGAAGGGGCACAAGAAGACAGGAGGGAGCATACAGGACATCTGACCTGAACTAGTCGTAGGGGTATTCCATACCACAGCATGTCATGCCCAGTATATAAACTGGTGGAAGTTGGACAGGAGGGGCTGATTGCTGCACTGGTCGGACTGAGGATTGGTCAGTGCATGGTTAACAATTGTATTGTGCATCACTTGTGATTATTGTTTCTTTTTCCTTTCCCCTTTTAGTTTTATATTCTATCCCCTTGCTACTTTCCTTATCATTATTATTATCAGTAGTAGTAGTACTAGTGTTATACTTCAGTTATCAAACTGTTCTTATCTCAAGCTATAGGATTTACATTCTTTCTATTCTCCTCCTCATCCCACCTGAGGAAAAGTGGGGAAAGAGCTGAATGAGTGGCAGCCTGTGTGGTACTTAGTTACCAGCTGGATTTTAATGAAGACAGGTCACTTCAGCTCTACTGGATCACAGCAGGCAGTGACCAACATCTCCCTCTGAGTGGGCATGGAGCAGTCAAACTCTCAAGTTTTCAGTAACCTGAGGACCATCAAGGCCATCACCGAAAGATGGAGCCTGAGCTGAATTTCTCCACTCCTCAAGATTTGACCCATTGAGAAATGGCAAGACATTAAACATGGATATTCTACTGATTCAAGAGAAATTTTAAGTTATACTTTTATATGTCTTTAAGTATGTGTATGTGTATGCATGTGTAAACTGTTACAGCAATTGTATTAAATTGCCTTGACTCACTTTATAATGCTGCTAGATGGCACTTGTAACCCTTTAGATGAATACCACTGACAAAGTCTGAGACTAAGACTAGATCCAGACGCACCTAGCTTCTGTCAAGAGTTTAGAAAGTAAGCGGGCCTGTTCTGAGCCTTTGACTCAATGGAAGGGTCTCACTTGCTCTTTGTGCCTTTAGTCTCTGTAACAGTCATTGTAACCTTGATTTTACCTTGATTTTCCTTTTTATGCTCCAACCATGTAGTAAGTAATAGAGTGAACATTGCCATCAAATTCTGTGAAGTTGTGGCTTTCTAAATCATATTGAAATGGCTCTTGCTAATACCTTTGATAGTCATTATTTGAGTGACCCTAAACCACACATATTTTGCAACATACTAAGAGTACATATCTGACTAACTAGCTGAAGCAAACATTTACAGAATTAGTCCAGATTCAAAAATACAGAATTATTAGACACAGCAATCTGTTTGTTAAGACTTATAAAAATGTAAAATAGAATTATGAAAAAAAATGATATTTTCATAGAATTCTAAGAAGTTATCATTTAAAAAATTGATAATTTTTATTTTTTACTTCGCTTCAAAATTCCTGGCAACAACATTAAATGCACAGAGAAACAATTGAAGGCCCTATATGCACAGATTTACCTGAAGGCATTCTTAATGTCTGGCACTGAAGTCTCTATGTGCTATATAGGAAATGATGTTAGGCAGTAGCTTTAGAAAAATTTCATTTTTTTTTTAACTTGTAAAAATAAATTTTATTGAAAATAACTTCTCACATTCAAATTAAGCTTTCCTTTTCTAAAATTAGAGGAAAATATGAGTTTTCATCACAATAAATATTGGTATGAATTGTGTCAAGCCTTTCAACACTTTTTATTAGGATAAAAGTATGAAGTTTTATTTTTTGAGCTCATTTTCATAACTACTGAAAACAGAATCCATAAGAAGTGTTTTCTAAAAGCAAAACAACAAAAATATTTTGTTTAGAATCTTAGAATCATAGAATCATAGAATAGCTAGGGTTGAAAAATACCTTAAGATAATCTAGTTAGAACCCCCCTGCCTGGGCAGGGACACTTCACACTAAACCATGTCACCTAAGGCTTTGTCCAACCTGTCCTTGAGCACTGCCAGGGATGGAGCATTCACAACTTCCTTGAGCAACCCATTCCAGTCCCTCTCCACCCTCACAGTAAAGAACTTCTTCTTTATATCTAACCTAAACTTCCTCCGTTTAAGATTTAATCCATTACCACTTCTCCTATCACTACAGTCCCTAGAGAAGAGTCCCTCCCCAGCATCCCTATAGGCCCCCTTCAGATACTGGAAGGCTGCTATGAGGTCTTCACACAGCCTTCTCTTCTCCAGGCTGAATAGCCCGAACTTTCTCAGCCTATTTTCATACGGGAGGTGCTCCAGTCCCCTGATCACCCTCGTGGCCCTCCTCTGGATTTGTTCCAACACTTCCATGTCCTTTTTATGTTGAGGACACCACAACTGTACACAATGCTGCAAGTAAGGTCTCAAGAGAGCAGAGGGGCAGGATCACCTCTTTCGACCTGCTGCTCACGCTCCTTTTGATGCAGCCTAGGATATAGCTGTTTTTCTGGGCTATGAGCGCACACTGAAGCCAGCTCATGTTAAGTTCCTCACTAACTAACACCCCCAAGTCCTTCTCTGCAAGGCTGCTCTGAATCACTTCTCCACTCCTGGGATTGCCCCGACCCAGGTGTAGGACCTTGTACTTCACGTTGTTGAACTTCATGAGGCTGGCATCAGCACACCTCACAAGCATGCAAGGTCCCTCCAGTGTACTGACCGAACCACACAGCTTGGTGTCATCGGCAAACTTGCTGAGGGCACACTCAATCCCACTGTCCATGTCACCGACAAAGATGTTAAACAAGACCGGTCCCAGGACCTATCCCTGAGGGACACCACTTGTTACTGGTCTCCAGCTGGACACTGAGCCATTGACCACAGCTCTTTACATGCGACCATCCAGCCAGTTCTTTATTCACCAAGTGGTCCACCTATTAAATTGATGTCTTTCCAATTTAGAGACAAGGATGTAGTGTGGAACAACATAAAACACTTTGCACAAGTCCAGGTAGCTGACATCAGCTGCTCTACCACTGTAAATCAGTTCTGTAGCCCCATCACACAGAGCCACCAAATTGGTCAAGCATGATTTCCCCTTAGTGAATCTGTGTTGGCTGTCCCCAACCACCTTATTGTTTTTCATCTGTCTTAGCATGCTTTCCATTTTTTTTACAAAATAATATAAGCTATCACAAAAATTTGTCAGTGCACAAGAAATGACTTGATATTTACGAGTACTATTAATTCTTGAAATAATGAGTCCAAAGAGAACAATTTCTAAACCTAATTCTGTTTCTACATAAATGTGAAATGAGAAATTAGATATATTTTGACACATTATCTTTTTGTAGAGAAAAAAGGGAAAAGACTAGATTCATCTTTCAAATTTGTTCAGAAACAAAGAACATCCATAACAAGTTGTCTTGCAAGGAGGAATTTGCAAGTGATTTTTATGACTAGTGATTTTACAGTTTCATTGTATCTGATGATGCTGAAAGCCAAAGAAAGAAAACTTTAAAACTTTGATGTCACTTTTAAAGATAAATAAGAAATCAGAAACCTAACATGATGAAGAAAGAGTATTAATATTTTACCTAGTTAACTTTATTATACTTATTAAAATTAGTGAAATTACATTAGTAGAATAAGTATTTCTAAATCATTTAGAAATATCTGTCTTTCCAGGTACTACTCTGTATGTATTTTCGTGCTTCTAAAGCAATAAGTTGAAGCTCCAAAACAGCTTGATTTTTAGAAAAAAATTCCTCCATTCACTGCCCTCTAACATACCAAGAGAGGTTCTTGTTTTATTCTATTTCTATAATGGGTTGTATAAAATTTACTGTTCTTAGGTAACATCCCATTCATTAGGTAACAGGTCCAAGGTTGTTAAATACTCCACAATGTCTGAGCAAAATTTCCGAGTAAATCAAGATATTTCATCTTGATGATAACTTTTACCACTCTCTGCTGTTATTAAAGCATGGTTCAATCTAAATTTGCAATGCTGCATTTGACCATAAATTTTACTTTAGACCTGAGAAACCTGCCTTAATGCAGTCTATATAAAACTGCTCAGGTGATGGGACACAGAAGGGCAATAGGTCCCTTTTTCCTTTTCCTTTTTCTTTTTATATTCCACCAGGCCTTACGGAAGCTTAGTTAAGAGTAAGGCATAAAGAAAAGCTCTTTTGATTAATGATGTCTTTGGTATTTCTGAATGCTTTAAATCATTGAATTAATATGGAAAAAAGTGCTTGAAGCAGTAAGGGAAGTAAATTCTCTGCACTAAACCCAAATGATGCTGAAGAAAAATTTGGAAAAGAAACACACATGAAATGGCAATTTTTATCTGATTTTGTGTAAGAGAATGGTGGTGGGACAAGGCTGAACAGATATTTAAAATATCAGGGTTAAAAATAGGCTGGTTTACGTTTCCCCAGAAGTCAGAATATCACTTACTGCTGTTCATTACATTATTTTTCTATATGACATAAGACTTCAGTTTAATGTAAATGTGGCAGATTCTGGTTCCAAGTTTTCTTCCACTGGAAAGAATAAAGATTTCTGCTTTTGTGTTTGAATATTACTTTTAGATTCAAGGGACTGTGTTAGTCCTATCGGTAATCTGTTTTTTACTTAATAAGAAATTCTGGCTGTCTAAAATAATGCTTTAGATCACTATAGCAACATTGATTTGCACTTCTAGAGTAAAAATTAAAGACTGGATGTCAACATTATACAGCATATTTATGCTGATGCTTCAACTGAGTTTCAGCACATGTCCTGTCACGGTTAGATTATCAGAAGTCTGAACAGAGTTAGGATGAAAAATAGAAAGACTGGCCCTTTTCATTACAAACTCAATTCCTAATCATTGTCTTCTGAATATATGGACTCTAACTCAAGCTTTAGTTAACATCAATGGTAATTCCTTATGGAGACTGGAGAACATAAAACCGTAGGAGTACAACAGTTACAGGAGAGAAAGTGCTAATCTTTAAGTGGTTTCTAAATATGGCAGTTGATGGAGAGGTTGGTGGCATAGGCAAAGGACACTGCAATCTGTTGAAGTAACAGAGATCTCTTGAGTCCTTCACTTAGAAAGGTAAAAAATAAAAGTCAAAATGTTTCCAGATAAATATGAAAAGTGAATTATGTGATTTCTCTTCAACTTTACAAATGTGGATAAATGGTAAGCAGTTTCTTCTCATCTACTGCAGGAGCTGAATAAATTCTGCCCTGCAGAACTTTAAAAGTTCATGATGTACTGTGGCATTTCTGGCTTCCCTCACTATAATCAAAAGACCATGATGTATCAATATGTCCCTTCAAGTAGTCAGATGTACAAAATTTATTTTCCTCTAAGACGATTCATGAAACACCATTACCACTTCATGCAATTCAGTGCATGTTTATACAAGACCAAGGTAAAAATAGAGAAGAAAAATTTTGTATTTGTTATTTAGATGAATTGCATATATAGCTGTTAAAAAAATAATTAAAAAAAATCACTTTACTTCTCTTCTAAAAGAACTTGCCAGAACCATAGGTGATGCATGTAGTCTACCTTAGTCTGAAGTATTTAGAAATTTACCCTCTTCTCAAAAGATATTGAAAAAAATGCTTTCATTTTCTTACTATTTTGCAGTATAACTCAGTGAGGTACTGGAAGCTCCCAGTATGCATATACTTCCTTGATGTGAGACTTTATCAAATTTCATACTAGGTCCTAGTCTACTATTTTAAAAAAGATTATATATTTTAATGGGAGAGTGTGAGGCATAGCTAGTGCATCAGTTGAAGAAGACAGAACAGAAAACAAGTTGGAAAACTTGGTTTTAATTTCCATTTTTTCATGCAGTTTTGTTAACATTGATCAAAGCAAAATTTCATGTTCAGCCTTCAGTACTTCTTGAATTCCCAGAAATACTGAATTTTTTTAAATTAGCTGTTCAGTTAGAACACTTTGTTTTTCATTTTAGTTCTGTCACAGGACTAGAAAAGATAAATTAATTATAATTATAGTTCGACAACACATTTTGCAAGAAATGCTAAAAAAAAAAAAAAAAGTAATTTAAAGACAATTCAATCAGAACATTTTGTTAAAGAAAAAGTCCTAAATAACCAGAAAATTCAACGTAAATTACAAACTTCAGGGCTCCTGCTTGTGACAGAGAATCTGGAGTTCAGAGTCTTGGTCTTCGTACTACAGCAGTCCAAGCTGGGCCAGGACATGGAAACTTAACGGTTAAGAGTTTCTAGTGTTTCCATATTGTCAGGGTTGTGGCATAGGACAAGCGAAATATTGAAAGTTTTCTGGTTTTCTTGATGCTGTTAGAAGTCTTTTCATCTTTGCTCTAAGAAGATGCATAAAATAAAAGCCAGGATAAATGGTTTCAGCAAATAATTAAATGAAAATTCAAGAGATATATGGGTCAAAATGTCTTCATTGATCTACTGAATTTTTCATTCAGTCTTTCCCAAATGAAAAGGTAATATAGCTATTATAAAATATTTTTTCTTAAAATATTAAAATACATTAAAGGACATACTGTCACCTCATATAGCTGATATACTGAGCTTTCTGTTTATCTACTCCAAAGAACAGCTAGTAACTGGAAAGACTTCCTTTGGAGTATTACTCATGTTGAAAAATACATCTATAAAGTATTGAAGGAAAATTCTCATGCTTTTCCATTTCATATTTATGAATCACAGCTTAGGAAACAGACCAGGGTTCATTCACTTTATGTTTCAGAAGGATCTATAAACATTTATTAACTGTAATAGGTTATGTGTCACTTCTGGTTTGAACACCTTATATAAAGACAAAAAAACCCAACAACCAACCAGTGTACACTGTGCACATTTTATGATCGGCCCACTGTGTAATGGAATGTATTATTCATCAGGTTCGAAGAAGGACAGACTAAAAAACAGTAAAGGAAAACAGATTCAAAATGGTGGCTGCATTTCAGCAATTACTGCAGCGCATGGAGCCCTGTCTGAGGATTAGGAGCCAACTGGGAGTTTATGGGTCAGGATTAAAGGGAGGGCAAGGACTTCATAGTGCCACCCAACCAGGAAGACTAAGGATGAGGCCCTCAACAAACAGGTAGGTGCAGCCTCACATTCACAAGCTCTGATCCTCATGCGGGACTTCTGTTGCCATTTAAGCCCAGCCATAAATCAGAACCACACAGTCTCTCTCTCACTCTCTCCCTTCCCCCCACCCCCTCCACCACCCCGCTCACAGAGGGATGGGGAGGAGAATTGAAAGAATGTAACTCCCATGGGTTTAGATAAGAGCAGTCCAGTAACTAAGGTATAACACAAACCACTACTGCTAACACCAATAATAATAATGATAAGGGAAATAACAAGGGAAGAGAATATAGCTGCTCACCACTCACCAACTGATACCCAGTCCAACTGAGCAGTGATCTAGCCCTTCCGGGTAACTGCCACCAGTTCTACATCCTGGGCATGACATGCTGTGGTATGGAATACCTCTTTGGCTAGTTTGGGTCAGGTGTCCTGTCTCTGTTTCCTTCCAGCTTCCCCTCCTCCCTGGCAGAGCATGAGACTCAGAAAGTCCTTGGTTAGACTAAATATTACTAAGCAGCAACTAAAAACATTGGTGTTATCAGTGCTGCTCCCAGGCTGAAAGTCAAAACCACAGCACTGCACCAGCTACTAAGAAGGAGAAAAATGACTGCTACTGCTGAACCCAGGACACTTCAATCACCCTGATATCTGTTGGAGGGACAACACAGAGAGGCACAAGCAAGCCAGGGGGTTCCTGGAATGGGTTGATAATAACTTTCTTCTCCAAGTATTAAAAAAGCCAACAATGAGGGGGGCTATGCTGGACCTTGTTCTCACCATCCAGGAAGGGCTGATGGGAAATGTGACATTTGAAGGTAGCCTTGGCTCCAGTGACCATGAAATGGTGGAGCATGAGATCCTTACAGCAGTGAGGAGAGCATATAGCACATACTGCATGACATCCCTGTCTGTAAACTGGAGAGACATGGATTTGATGTATGGACCAATCAGTAGTTAAGGCATTGACTGGATGGTTGCACCCAAATTGTTGTGGTCAACATCTCTATGTCTAAGCGAAGATCAGTGATGAGTGGTGTTTCTCAAGGGTCAGTACTGGGACCAGTGCTATTTAACATCTTTGTTGGTGACATGGACTGCGGGATAGAGCACCTTCAGCAAGTCTGCTGATGACAACAAGCTGTGTGAGGGAAGGGATGGGATCCAGAGGCACCTGCAAAGGCTGAAGAGGTGGGACTGTATGAACATCATGAAGTTCTACAAGGACAAGTTCAAGGTTCTATAGTGGGTAGGGGCAATTCTAACCACAAACACAGGCTGGATTGAGAGCAGCCCTGAGAAGGACTTGAGGATGCTGACTAATAAGAAGCTCCACATGACTCAGTCATGTGAGCTTGAGGCCAGAACCGCCCCCATGTGCTGGGCTACATCCTCAGAGCATGAGCAACAGGTCAAGGAAAGGGATTCTTCCCTTTTCTATCCGGGGAGAATCCCCTGCATCCAGCTCTGGGACAATAACATAAGAGGGATGTGGAGTTGTTGGAGAGAGTCCACAGGAGGCCACAGAGATGCTGCGAGGGCTGGAACAACTTTGCTCTGGAGACAGGCTGAAAGAGCTGGGCTTGTTCAGCCAGGAGAAGAGAAGGCTCCTGAAGGGGAGACCTTAGAGCAGCTGCCAGTGCCTAAAGGGGTTATAAGAAACCTGGAGAGGGATTTTTCACAAGGATGTATTGAAAGGACAAGGGGTAATGTCTTTAAGAAGAAAAGGGTAGATTTTGATGAGATCTGAAGCAGAAGTTATTCCCCGTGAGGGTGGTGAGGCCCTGGTTGCCCAGAGAAGCTGTGGCTGACCCATCACTGTCAGTCCTCAAGGCCATGTTGGGTGGGGTTTGAAGCACCCTGGTCTATCAGAAGGTGTGTAGGGTTTGGAACTGAATGAGCTTTAAGGTCCCTTCCAACACAAACCATTCTATGATATGATTCTAAATACTCCTCTGACTACAATAAAGGTCAGAATGTTATCCCTGCACCCCAAATTAATGTGGAAAGCCCCCAAGAATCAGAAAATCCTCAAAATAATTTAAACGTCATTAGTCTGGATGAGAGCAAAGCTTTAAAATAAGCAGAGGACATAGAAACTAAATTCAGAAGGCTGTGAGTTACTACCTAGTAAACAATTGCCAAAGTAATTCTGTGCATAAAGAAACCAATCATATCATTAGCAAGTGATTTTGCTAATTTCAGGTTTCATTACATGTATATGAACTTATTTCAAAATACAGTTACAATTATGTTCCAGCATGATTTCCAGATCAGGAATCTGTCAACAGAAGAGCTGAGCATGCAGAAACACAGTATAAAATGTTTTGAGATTGTCCTTATTATACATTTCGACTGCAGAAATGTTCAAAGTCTAAGAAAAACGAATCATCATTGCAGTCAGCTCTGTCTTAACACAGATCTTAAGACAGTCCATGCATGAAGAAGCTGACAGAACAGATTTGGCAGAACAACATATAGCATTATGGCATTTATCAGCCTGAGTTCTCATTTAGCTTTTTTCCTGAGATCATAAAGCATAGCTGATGTACATAGCATCATGGTGTTAGACACTATTGGATCTTCAGCCCAAATCTTTTGCCCTTTTGCCAAGGGTTACTATATAAATCCGTTCCTGCCCTTGCTAGAAAGTGATCTGCAGATCTATTGTGTAGCTTTTCAAAATTCTAATTCTTACTCTGAGATGGAGAGTCGAAGACCTAGTGTAGTGAAGCAGACAACACAGTCCTTGAAAAAAATGTAAGGGGAAAGAAGAACATGACTATTATTGTGAAAATAGGCTCACGTTGAAAAGTGTAATGCCATTACAGGCAGAGTTATATTTTCTTCTCTCTGCTGGGGATAGAGTGAGGGAAAATTTGTGGAAAACACACTTCTCAAAAAGACAGAAACTAGCAAACTTAAACCCAGCAAAATGTCAAAGAAGTATTTCAGTTTCAGGAACTGAAAAATACTGATATGTGTGGAATAGGTGCAGGTTCACAAAGCATTACCTGCTTCTACCTTCCTCAAATAAAAATGCAAAAAATGAAGCTGTGAGCATTGTGCCTGCACCTAGGGAAGAATCATATTCACATTGTCATTCATACACAGGGTGAATTCCTGAGTCTCCTACTACCAAGAGAGGTTTTTTTTTCCCTCTCTTATGTCCATTATACTTCCAAAAAAGCTGTTTTCAGAAGGCAATGAAAGAAAGCATGTAACTGAGAGAAAAGTAACTCCCATTCCACCTCTACTGCTTGTTATATTGGCTGTGATACTGAAAAGATGAACAGTACGTTTTATCATAGCTCTATTAGCACATTAAATATAGGACAAGTTTTTTGTCTTGGATTTTACCCATTAAGTGTTCTTACATCAATATTTGTTTAAAAATTTCTGAATGCATTAGCTTTGCAACCAAAGTATTGCTGAGATGCATGCCAAAAACCTAGGTACTTCATTTAACTATTTACTCATATCCATGCAAATTTTATTCATACAAGAAATAATTTCATAGCAATTTAGTGTCTTTTTTATTTTCTCTGTAATAGTTTCAGTGATTAAATCATTCATTATGTCTCTAGAAAAGGATAGTCACACCTCATGGCAAGCAGATCTACATTTATGACATGCTAAAGTAACTGAATAATTACTGGGGTTACTAATTGACTTTAATATTTTATAAGTCTGTCAAAAAGTTATATATATGCATACTTTATAAAAATGATTTAATTATTAGGTCACTTTTAAGGCCTTAAAGAAAACACAGTCTAGACAAAGATTGGTGATCAAACATAAAATGCAACTGCAAGATTATGGTTCACTTTGAGTTTTAATGAGATGCTTTCTACACAGTACGACCACCAAATGAAAAGCAGTAACAGCATAGATTGCTGTCACCTGCAGTGGGTGAAGGCTTTATTACATTTTACTCTAATTTCAAGCTTTTATTTGCATGTTCCGTCTTACAATAAGTTGGAGCTGAGCCAAATACATTTGTCATTGTAACTACTGTGTACTAATAATAGAACTAAACAGAATATATATAAAGTAAAATAGGGAAAATTGGTCTCAAAACTGCTTGTTGTTTTGTTTTTTTTTTATGTTTGTTTTCTGTTCATGATTCCATTTCTGTTCTTTATATTTTCTAAAGCCTTCAAAAGAGGAGTAAAGGATCTCTACTTGAATCAGTAATGATCCTTTGTAAAACCAACTGATGACCTAGGTAAAAGTGAGGTAATACTGCAGCTGTAAGCAGTCTTATCTCAACCTGTGTGTCTTGCTGCTTTCATTACAGTAGATAGTAGGATGAAATAAAAAAGGTCTAGATTACAATACAGTTATTCAAATACAATAACATTTCAAGAAGTGTTTCAGCTTCCTCCAGGGGGACTATTCATATGAGATAGTGCTTTTTAAATGGAGTTGTTGCCATTTAGCTCTGTTATACTTATGTTCATGCTCAAAGGTATATACCCCATAACTCCCTATTTCAGTAGAATTATTGGCATTTAGATACCATTCCAGTTGTACTTAAATACTCTTGTGAATCTGTTTCTCAGTTAATTTAAAAGGGTCTTAAGGTTTCAGAACCTACAAATTTATTTTATGCTCAGCTAAATTCTTCTCAACTCACCTGCAAGTTCTGGAATTGTGTATCATAGAACAATGGTAGAATAACATTAACTAACCCCAAAGTCAGCAACCATTATGCTCAACCTAATGTTCTTATTTCATTAATACAGCAGTACCCTTAATTTAAAACAAAGGAAAGGCAGTTAGGAGTTTTTCATCTTATGCTGTAGTTCATCTTTGGTGTAGAATGTCTATGTATAGATGACTTTGTTTTCAACATCAGTAACTTACTTGGCATCCAAAAATCAGAATTTTAGGTTTTACAGGCACCAAAACTGAAATTTTATTTCAGCCCCATAATTTATGGTTCCAAAGCAGGACCCAAGAGACTAGGAATCCTCAATTATTTCTAACAGGATGGTTTATATAAGCATCTGCAGTTATTGCTGGGTTCAGTGCTTTTTTCCTAAAGCTACAGTTCACAAGTAAAGTTTTCAACTACCTGGTATTCTAATGCAGCATTGTATAATTATAACACAGAGGTGTGAAAGCTGAATAAAACTGCACTTGAGCAACTTGGATCTGTTATAGGAAGTGAAAAAAATAGAAGGAACAGTTTTAATTAAAAATTATCTTAAAATTAATTCAATAATGCCAGTTGATGTATGAGATCTATCAAAATTTATGGAGAATTGAAATATGAGTTCTATTAAAAGAGATGGAAAATAACAAAAATCAAGATCTGTATGTTTTACTTGGTTGTTTTATGGTTTGTTTTGGGGCGTCTATGGTTGTTTTATTTTCGGGGGGGGGGGTGTGTGTGTTAACTTTACCTTCCATTCAGTGCTAGTTGAAAAATGATTTATCTTAACCAGCTTGTGTTTTTATTATATCAGATTTTCTGGTGACATGTAACCATCCATTTTCAATACACCATCACTCTTATCTCACATATATACACATATACGTACATCCACAGAGAGAGAGAGATCATTCCTTAGTGCATGGACCAATCCCTATAAAGCTGCTGAGTTCATTTGTTTAATGATGTCAGGCTCCATCTCTTGTAACAGTCTTTCAGAGCAGGAGAGGCTGTGTGCAGTGCTGGATCATTGCCTACTGATGCTGATCGCTCCTTTACCACAGAACTCATCTGGTTTCATCAAAGTTCATTCTTTGCTGGGATGGTGGTCGGATGCCTATTAGAGGTCGTTGTGTAGTGCAGCCCATTTACTCCATGTAGCATCAGATGCATGATGCAAACTGACTCGATTTACCCTCTCCGCCAGCAGTTTCTGCAACTCATCTTTGGGGACTCCATACAGCTCCCTTCCATCTCTGATGCTTTCCCACAATATGGCATGACCCATCAGTAAACAAGGCATACTGCTTTTCACTTTCTGACAGTTATTATATGGTGGGGCCCCTTCAGCACGCACGACCTCCTCCTCTGGTGACATTCCAAAATCTTTGCCCTCTGGCCAGTCCATGATGACTTCTAGAATGCCTGGACGACTGGGATTTCCTATTCGAGCTCATTTTATAATTAGTGGAGCCCATTTACTCCATGTAGCATCAGTTGCATGATGTGTAGAGGAGACCCTGCCTTCGAAGATCCAGCCCAGCATGGGCAACCGGGGTGCCAGGAGGAGCTGTGCTTCAGTGCCAATCACTTCCGAAGCAGCTCAAACCCCCTCATAGACTGCCAGTATCTCTTTCTCTGTTGGGGTATAGCTGGCCTCAGATCCTTTGTATCCCCGACTGCAAAAGCCGAGGGGTCAACCTCGAGTCTCCCCTGGAGCTTGTCTGCCAGAGGCTCCAGGTAGGACCGTTCTCCCCAGCTGCAGTGTACAGTACATTTTTTACATCTGGCCCAGTCCGGACTGGTCCAAGGGCTACTGCATGAACTATCTCGTGTTTAATTTGCTCAAAGGCTTGTTGTTGCTCAGGGCCCCATTTAAAATCATTCTTCTTCTGGGTCACATGATAGAGAGGGCTTACAACCGAACTGTAATTTGGGATGTGCATTCTCCAGAACCCCACTGCACCCAAGAAAGCTTGTATTTCTTTCTATTAGTTGGTGGAGACATTGCTGTTATCTTGTTGATCACATCTGTGGGGATCTGGCGATGTCCATCTTGCCATTTTATTCCCAAAATTTCAATCTCCTGTGCAAGTCCCTTGACCTTACTCTGTCTTATGGCAAAACCGGCTTTCAGCAGGATTTGAATTATTTACCCCCCTTTCTCAAAGACTTCTTCTGCTGTATCGCCCCACACAAGAAAGTCATCAATGTATTGTTGCAGGTGTTCTGGAGCTTGCCCCTGTTCCAGTGCAGTCTGGATCAGTCCATGGCAAATGGTAGGGCTGTGTTTCCACCCCTGGGGCAGTCGGTTCCAAGTGAACTGGACACCCCTCCAAGTAAAAGCAAACTGTGGCCTGCACTCTGCTGCCAAAGGAATTGAGAAAAATGCATTGGCAATATCAGTCATGGCATACTACTTGGCTGCCTTTGACTCCAGTTCATACTGAAGTTCTAGCATGTCCGGTACAGCAGCACTCAATGGTGGTGTGACTTCATTCAGGCCACAATAGTCTACTGTTAGTCTCCACTCTCCATTAGACTTTCGCACTGGCCATATGGGGCTATTGAAGGGTGAGCGGGTCCTACTGTTAACTCATTGACTCTCTAGTCTACGGATCAGCTGATGGATGGGAATCAGGGAGTCCTTGTTGGTGCGATATTGCCGCCGGTGCACTGTTGTGGTTGCAATTGGCACTTGTTGTTCTTTGACCTTCGGCAACCCCACAAGAGAAGGATCCTCTGAGAGACGAGGCAAGGTGGACAGCTGCTCAATTTCCTCAGTCTCCAAAGCAGGAATACCAAAAACCCTTTGCGGTCTTTGAAGTATCCTCTTCTGAGGTAGTCTATGCTGAGGATGCATGGAGCCTCTGGACCAGTCACAATCAGGTGCTTTTGCTATTTCCTCCCAGTCAGGCTGATTTCAGCCTCCAGTACAGTCAACTCTTGGGATCCCCCTGTCACTCCAGAAATAGAAATGAGTTCCACCCCTTGACAGCTTGATGGCATCAGGGTACACTGTGCACCGGTATCTACTAGAGCCTTATACTTCTGTGGGACTGATGTGCCAGGCCATCTGATCCACACAGCCCAGTAAATCCGATTGTCCCCTACCTCCACCTGGCTGGAGACAGGGCCCCTTTAATCGTCAACATGACGCTGGACACTTAAGTCTTGTAGAAAGGGATTATTCTTCTTTACCACAGGAGCTGGAGTAAAATCAGCTCTTCCACTCCATCTGGGAACCTGCTCACCAGAGACTGAAGCCGCAGCTTTCATGGGATGATCAGCCTTGACCTTTGTTCTCCTCTTCAATTCACACACCTATTCCTCCACAGCTGAGGTAGGGTTTTCATCCCACTTTGTCATGTCTTCTCTGTGATCCCACAGGTAAAACCATAGGGTGGCCTGTGGCATATACCTTCTATATCTTCTCTCTTGAACAATAAGACACCTTCGGTAATAACTGAGACGTATTGGTATACTTGAGGAGCTGGATAGATCACATAGATTATCTCTCAATTGATTGAACTCCTAGGACAGTTTTTCCACAGTTGAGATGATGGAAGGGGTGAGATTGTCTTTGAACTCTCGGAGTTTATGAACCATTTCATCCACTGTTAGCGGTACTATGTCATTCCGGGTTACTGTTGCCAATGAATGGGCATATGATGACGGTGCATTCCATGTAAACTTCCACCACATTCGTTGTGTACACTTGACATCATCTGGATCTATGGGGGATTCCCCTTTATTCGGCTTGATGTGACAGATCACTTCTACAATGACTGATTCCCTCAGAGATTGGATGGCTCTCTCTAGAGTAGTCCACTTGGCCAAATGACTCATAACATTGTCCTTGTATGGAAACCTTTCTTTCACAGCTCCCAAGAGCCTCTTCCAAAGACTGAGTGACTTTTTCTTTCTTGCAATTGCTTTGTCAATCTCCCCTTCCCTAGCAAGTGATCCCAGCTGCTTGGCTTCCCTACTTCTAGTTTATGACCATTGGTCCCATTGTCCCAGCATTGGAGCAACCAAGTGATGATATGCTCCCGTGGTTGACGGGTAAAATCTTTTCACATATTCTGTAGCTCGGTTGAGGTCCGAGGTCGAGATGTCACCTCTTCTTATTCTTCTTCTGATTCACATACTAGTAACTCGTGGTCAAATGCTGTCCCAGGTGGTGAGTACATTGTTTCTTCTTCTTGCTTCATCTTCCTTGCCTCTTTTTTGTTTTTCCCCTTGCATATAGGGGCAACCAGTATTGGTACGAATTGCTACTCTGGTGTAGCTGCTGTACCTGGATTTGCTGCGCTGTCTGTTGAGGTTGAAGTTTGGGTAGCTGCTGTACTTGTCGCTGGGTCTGGTGTAGCTGCTGTACTTGGATTAGCTGCGCTGTCTGTTGAGGTGAAGTTTGGGTAGCTGCTGTACTTGTTCGCTGGGGCTGGTGTAGCTGCTGTGCTTGGAGCTGGAGTAGCTGCACTGTCTGTTGGTTTGCCATCAGATCCAGGGACATTTTTTCCTTTTGAATGTGCTGGATGGTGTTGAACAACGCTCTGTAAGCATAAGCCAAGCTCCAGCACGTTGCCATGATTTGTCCCTCTATGGTATGATCAGGATGACAACACATCTCTTTTAAGTGTTTTACTAATTTTTCTGGATTTTGCACTTGTTCAGTGGTGAAATTCCAAAGAACTGGAGGAGCCCACTGGCCTATATACTTGCCCATACTATCCTACACATCCTGCCACTCATGACTCTCCAGCCTCAGGGAAAAAAATACAATGAAACAAGAAACTTAGCCCAAGGCCCCCAGCTGATAAACACTAACACAGCAAATATTGGCTGTAAGTAAGGTACAACATGCTGGAACTGTGAGATCCAGAGCTACTACTGCTACCACCAATAATAATAATGATAAGGGAAAGAACAAGGGAAAAGAATACAACCGCTCACCACCCACTTACCGATGCGCAGACCGTCCAAGCAGTGAGTTCTCTTCTGGGTAACTGCTCCCAGTTCTATGTCCTGGCCATGACGTGCTGTGGTATGGAATACCTCTTTGGTTAGTTTGAGTCAGGTGTCCTGTCTGCTCCGTCGTGGCTTCCCCTCCTCCTTGGCAGAGCATGAGACTCAGAAAGTCGTTGGTTAGACTAAACATTACTAAGCAGCAACTAAAAACATCAGTGTTACCAGCATTGTTCTCAGGCTGAAAGTCAAAACCACAGCACTGCACCAGCTACTTAGAAGGAGAAAAATGACTGCTACTGCTGAACCCAGGACACTATCACATGGAAATACACAAACACAGTTTGAAAAAGAGAATATGGCAGCTTCAGCCAAGGATTAGATGGGGGGGACCAGAGGCATGAAGTGCACTTCAGACTCTACTATCCCAGTACCCTCTGATAAAAGCTAAATTTGAAACTGGCTAACTAATTTAAAATTGCAGATTTGCTGAAGAACCAGATTTTATAAACAGTTTAAAGGTCTTTTTCTTGGCTTGAGGTAGTAGGAAATGTTATGAGCTTTATTTTTTTTTCTTTAGAATTAAATAGTTATTTTGTGTAAAGTTCTATGGCATTATAGAGAATAATTTGAGAACAGGGTAATCTGCATTACATGTTTGAGAGAAACAGGTCCAAGCACTAGTATGAGGGTAGTTTTGGTTGGATCTGCCAAAAAAAAAAAAAAGGCACACTGCTAAATTCATAGATGTCTATAAATAATGCTACTCCCAAGAAATGTCTTTCACAGTGTAGGAAAGAAACATGAAACAAACCTTTTCTCCACTGTGAATTTCAATTTTGTGGAAGCTATATTTTCAGCAAATAAAAGTTTGACAGAAATCCCAGCCAGCTCCAATCTACAAGTAAAAGTTTAACTTGGAGGATTCAGCATATGAAAGAAAACCCAACATGAGTTATGAAAACAGATAAGGCAATTTTCTTTTTGTGTGTATTGAAAGAAATAAGGTTCTTCACTTTAAATTATACAGTCTGATACACTCAGTTATTCTAATCTGATGGAATTACTTTTGGCCTGCAGTAGTTACTGGAAGCTTTTGTCATGCAATGCCACATGGCATGTTCGAAGAGCAGTATACATCAGGAAACGTGAGGCTGAAGTGGCAGCAACCGATAGGTGACACTGGTTTGGAGGAAGCAATTTGTGAAATGGAAAGAGAAACCCCACAGATGTCTACAATATGACAAACAGTGCTACTTGGCAGGCACAACACCTGATTTTCAGGAAAGAAGATATAAATATGTAGACATAAATACCTGTGAAGGAGGTGGGGTAATTGGCGTCAGAATTCGCATCTGTAGCACACTGTGACTGGCCACTTCTTAAAGCTGGTCCATTAGCAGTAGAATGACAATTTTTTACATCAAATTCATATTAATCATAAAGCATTTCATTATTTGATGTTGTATGCTTTATGTGCTGGTCAATTTTTTATTTATAATTTAGATTTTCCAAGGAAGACTTCATTTAGGATGTGAGCATACACTGGTTCTGAAGTAGAAGCTAACAGTTCTAAAATAAAGAAAAGGTGGGGTTTTTTCTGACCATTTAAAAGGTGGTCCTTTTTTCTTCCTCTAGACTTTTTCCAATTCTAAATATAGTCATTGAAATGACCAAAATCAAACTCTGAACTACATATGAATAAAAAATATTTGTACCAATGTATAACACATATAATGAATATTCAGTGGTAGTTCTTTGAGTATGGATGTTTTTATATAGGGCTGTTTTTAAGGATATGCTGCTATTTTCAGTTCTTGAAATCTGCAGATTACTATTTCTTGCATGACTGGGCCAATACTCAAAAATATATGCTAATGGGAACATAAGCTTTTAGATTATATTTAATTGTGATTAATAGATGTTATATAAATGCACAAGAGAATCAGTCTGTGAACTCTTAATGCATCATATCTATTTAATCCTCACTGTTTTTCTCCTCCAAGTCAAAAATGTATTAAAGGCTACTTAGGGTCTGTTCCGAAGGTCTAAATGTATTTTCAAAGCAAAGAAAATGCCATTTACCTTCAGAAGAATTTGAGATGCATTGTTACAGGGCTAGATCAAGTATACAGGTAAGCACAACATTGTCATTGGAAGATTTCATATCTACCCTGCACCACACAAGTGCATGAGCATCCCTTCCAGCTTAGTGAAACTCCCAGTGGGGTAAAGACCCACAACCAGTGTCACACAGGACACGTTCAGAGAGGACAGTTGAAACGGATAAGACAAAGGCCAAGCTCAGACAGCAGTGGGGCTGACTGCTCCTGAAGGGCTTGGAAGCCAAGAGTGTAACAGGGTCTGTATTCCTCTTTTGTTCTTACCCTTTCTCTGTAAACGTGATCAACTTGCCTCTGCCAAGGTCATTGAGAAAGACAAACCTTTGCTTTGACTCCCCATATCTAATTTTCCAGCTACAGTGTAGATGCCTTCCCTGTATTTTTTCTGTTCATTTAAAATTAAAACTCACTAAAAATCCAAATATTTAGTTTGGTGTATCAGCAGCAAGAAAGAATAAATATATGATGCACAGTAGTACAATCTCTTTAAGTTTGTTAACTTTTGTTTGTATTCACAATTTGTTTTTATGATCTAACATTAGACATTTTAAAAGTCTAGAACAGGATCTGAAAAATGAAAAATATCAGTATGTGGTTTGCTGCTTTTCCTCCATTGAGAGCTATATTTCAGACGTTTAATTTATAATATTAATGAGCCTATTTCAGGATGACTACAGGAAAAAGTGATGATTTGCATTTTTATTTACTTGATGAGTAACAGTCTTTGTTCTCTTCAAATAGGTTTTACATTTCAGAATGTCAAGCCTTAATTAAGCATCTATCAAATACAAAGATAAAATCATATAAACTAGAGCAATGTCTTACTGAATGGGGAGTGCTAAACACCACTACCGCCAACATACACAACAAAAAGTAAGTTTGAGTCATAGCTTATGTTTGACAGCTTGTTTATTACAGCTGATTAAAACACTACAAAAATTCCTTGTAAAAATAAGAGGTTAGTTGAAGATGTTACTAGGGCAGCTAAAAATTTTTTGTTATTTCTTGATCACCTTTATCAACATTATTAAAAATAAGCAACTTAGTCACTGTTACTACTGATAATACAAGAAATGAAACAGATTTGGATGCCTTAAAGACCCAAGCTTAACTTTAGAAATTACATCATATTTCTTAATGACTCTGGTATTTTCTCCCAAATAATGTTAATTATTTTAAATTTTTGTTATATAATTCAAAATAAAATACTCTGTTCTGACTAGGCCTTAAATAAGAAATAAAATATCTAAAGAATTTTAAATGGGAACCCATTACGTAAATATTCATACACTGGGGTAAACTATGAACTGTAAGGCACCATTTTAAAGTTAGTTGATTTGTAGATTAGATTAAAGGTTTTAATGTGAAAGAGAAAAGTGAAAGCGGCAAAAATTGTCTTTGTAAGTACATTAGAGTTTGTCATGTTAATTCTAAGATAACAGTATTTTGATACTTCCACAATAAAGAAATTGCATCTACTTCTATTTTTTTTTATTTTTTTGCTTTTAAATTACTCATGTCTTTACTTTGAAATATAAAAGAATTGTTCTGGGTTCAGCAGTAGCAGTCATTTTTCTCCTTCTTGGTAGCTGCTGCAGTGCAGTGTTTTGACTTTCAGCCTGAGAACAGAGCTGATAACGATGTTTTGGTTTGGCCAAGGACTTTGTGAGCCTCATGCTCTTCCAGGGAGGAGGGGAAGCCGGGAGGAAGCAGAGACAGGACACCTGGCCCAAACTGACCAAAGAGGTATTCCATACCACAGCACGTCATGCCCAGGATGTAACTGAGAGTTACCCGGAAGGGTGGGTAGACTACAGGGCTTGGAGAAGGTATCAGTTGGTGCTTGGTTGGGCTGGGGGGGGGAGTTATCGGTCAGCTGGTGGTGAGGTGTTGTGTTCTCTTCCCTTGTTATTTCCTTTATCATTATTATTATTATTGGTGGTAGCAGTAGTGATTTGTGTTATACCTTAGTTACTAAACTGTTCTTATTTCAACCCGTGGGAGTTGCATTCTTTTTGATTCTCCTCTCTGTCCCTCCAGGAGTAGTGGGAGGGAAAGAAGGAAGGAGGAGAGGAGTGAGTGAACAAGCTGTCTGGCTAGGTTTAAACCACGACAGATGTTTACATAATAAATCTAAACATACAGGCTGCTGTGGTATGTGGATATTTGGAGGCTGGTTTCATGTAGGTAGTCACCTGTAATATAGGATTATATTTTTCCTACATCACTTTTTCCTCCATATTGACAATTTTTTCTTCAGGTCCTAGAACATAAGATTGAATTTTATCTTCAGTCACACAGAGGCATCCATAAAGTAAATAAAGATAATTATCCTACGAAAGATGATCATCAAATCTAAATGAAGATGCTTTGCTAACAACTAGACAAAAAACATTTAGCTCTGTCAATGGCACACCATAGTTCCTGATTATTTGCTGAGATTTGTCCTGTTCCAGAATAGTCAGACTTCATTTTTAATGAGTAACTAATAGACAAATTTATGACCAGTATATTTTTGTCTCTATGATATCTGAATTCATTTGACTGATGTATTGTTGAATTTGCAGTCAGACTGTAAGCAATCCAGTGTCTGATTTATGAATTCCTTAGCTAATCCCACATTGCCTGGAAAATCAGCAGATAACTCTGTGGCTGACATAGTAACCTGTGCTTAAGCAATTAGGACATTCATTGATGATGATGGAGACAGTTATGCACAATCCTGTCTTGCCTGACTTGGCTTATAAACTTGAAGCTTGGCCTTCTAAAATGCTTGATAAGTATGCATTATCAGTTACTCCTTACTTCCTGGAATTTTACTGTCGTTTGCTTGTATAGAGAAAGAAGAACGAACTGACAGACAGGACTCTAACAGACAAAATCTAACAGACAGAAAGATTCTGGATATCTAGTCATAGGGAACATGGAGGACATCCTGTCAGGACAGATGTAAAACTATTTCATAGAGGTCTGTAGAAAATAAGCCCTAATTTTAGATTGCCTAATTGCCACTAAATTCTTCATTGTTTACAGGATTCACTTATTGCTATGTGGAATACCAGTAAGGCTTCAACTTTATACACTTTCCTCATTAGATTATATAGTTACCTCAATTTCTTTAAGTATCAAGAACAAGGTATGGTAGGCCAGGACAGGCGATCAGTTTGCTATTGAGTCCCAATTATGTATTGTTCTGAGGAGGAAATTGTTTAGTGTCAGGGCAGTGAATGCACTCATATGTCTTAACTGCCCTTGACCTTCGGGTTCTGAACAAGTCTTTCCTACAGAAAGGTTTTTGTTAGTTTTTGGTTTTGTTTTGGTGTTGGTTTTTTCTTTTTTTTTTCTCTGAATTATTAGACTTCTGATTGTCATGATGAAGAACCGGACTTTTTACCTTTTCTGAAAATTTTAAATATGAATAAAAATGATTCTTCACTAAGATTTTTCACTTATCACATTTGTTCTTTTTACGTTTATAATGTAACAGCCTGTTTAAGGTGTATGTGCAAAAAAAAAGATGCCAGAGCTGGCATCCTAAGAGAAGGATGCAACTGCAATGATATTTTTAAAATTGTTTTCTAGGTCTGCTGAAGTGAGGTAGCTCCAACAATATATTTATTTTCTAACATGCAGAAGAGGTATGTTGTTTATATTTAACATAAACTATCTGCCTACATTTTGGCCTTACTCAAATTGTACTGTAAAGAATTACTATAAAAATATAAGATTACTGGAAAATTAGTGGAATTTTGCATCTAGAGCAAAAATTTATGTAAAAATATTACATAAGCAATTATGTAAAATAAATATGTAATTGAAGCCACAAATGGTTACTACTACAGTCTGCACAGACTTTTACTACACAAATGTTCTCAAACTGTAAATTCTTCAAGTTATAACACTTAGGCACTTCTTTGCACTCATATATTATCATAGACACGTTACAGTTCTGATGCATTTCTGAACAATGACAAAAAAAAACTAAAAAAACCCAGCTTGAAGCTCTCCCCAGTCATACAAGTACATAAGCCTTATCCTACCCATGTCCTTGAGCATCATGTTTTTCAAAATTACAGTCAATGTCTAACAGGATAACCTCTCTGCAGTTTCTCATCTATAACTGGCCCTTCAATTTCACTTGGAATCCCTGTATCAAATTTCTGCAACAAGCTAAACCCCCTTCTCAATAGAAGAAAAAAATCCTTTATTGTTTTACGTAAGAAAAAAAAATCTGTTTTAACGAGGCTGGATATACATATTCATATGGATAACTGAATCTTAGCAGTAACTTTGAAACCAAACAACTAAAATAGGGCTTAGAAAGGTATTATTAGATCTACCATCTAACAATGTATTTTTAAATGTAAATGTGACAATAGTACATATTAACATAATTAGATATAAAAAAGGAAATTACTCACTTTTTCATCATGTAAAGAAAGATTGTTTCAGGGCACAAAGAGAAATTAAATTTCTTGGGCAAAATAAAGAAAGTGCATTCTTTTTAAAAAAGAAATTAAAATAGCTAATGAAAAACTATAATAATACTTTAAAATTATGGTTAAGTCATTCTTAAAGTAAAATCTTGCAGAAGAACTTAAGTTTGGTCAAAAAACTAAAGCGGCTATATGTCAACTTTGTTCCTCTGCCATACTGGAAATGCCATACATGTAACATAATTTACAGAGGTATTTATAAGCTTGAACATTAATTTAGGTTGTTTTGTTGGTTTTTTTAGAGGACATTTTTTTCCCATAAAAAATGGTATTTGTCTCTGCTGTTTGAAAACACAGCAGCACTGCCTGAAATGGGAAAGTAATGATAGCTGGCTGCAGTCATTACTGCTCATTAGCAGAAGGTGATGACACAGGCATTGCTCAAATACAGTAGCTGTATAAAAAGATGACTTTTCAGTTTCAAGTTCTTTTTTCAAGATGTTGTTTCTCTAAAAAACTGAGCTCAGAATAGAGGAAAACTAGACTTAGATATTTGGATTGAGAGACAAGTGGCACTCTGCTGCCTAGAGTTCAGTAAATCATTCCAGCTACATTTGAGCTGGAAAAGGGGATGCAAAATTTGGAGTGAGAATAATTCCCAGTAGAGGGTGGATTCTATTTTTGTTTTCTTTTGTTTGGATTGTTTTTTTTTTTTGTTGTCGGTGTTACTATTTTGGTTTGGCTTGGTTGTTCTTCCCTAGGAGAACAATTCTTATGAATCTATGGGCAATTATAAATACATATATATATTTTTGAATAATTTTTATTCAATTGTACTAGCATTTCCTGGATAAATATTGCTGTAAACTTGTATCAATTCTCTGTAGGCTTTCAGACAAGACCTTCTGAAAATGATTATTGGGTTTAGGTGAACTAAATAGAGTTATGATCATTTCTCATCGTCTGAGTTTGTACATCTATTGCAAAAGTTTACATGGGATAGGAGATATAGATAGATCTTGAGATGGGTCTTCCATGTAGAAGCAAATTTTATTTGAAGCTTGAAAACAAGAACTTGCTCCACCTCAATTTTCTTATATTGTTTGATAATCTTAATACTTTTTATATATCAAAAACATTATGCTTTCCCATCCTTAGCTAGATACATTCAGGATTAATAGCACAAAGGATATCAAGATCTAGATCTTCACTGCATGCCATAGTTGCACATATAAATATTGTATGTTAAATATATGCAACATACCTATTCTGGATGTTAGCAAATAAAATGAACTGTTTGATCTGGCTAATTTCAGCAGACCTAGAAAGCAGTTTTAAATACACCATTGCAGTTGCTGCATTTCTTAGGATGCCAGCTCTGGCTTAGAATTAGTTGGTTTTTTAAACAATATTTTTAAAATCTCACTTTATTTTTTTTTTGCATACACTTTTAGCAGACTGTTACATTATGAATATAAAAAGCGAAATGTGATATGCAAAGAAAAACCTTAGTGAAAAATCATTTTTCTCACTTTTAAAATTGAGAAAAGATAAATATTCAAAAATTTCAATTCAATTTCAAATATACTTGAAATACATGAGAAAAATACTGTTGTGGCTCTAGAAACACTAAGGCTTTATTTTCTTAAGTAAGAAATAATACTGTAAATGTCTAAAATAAGAAGGAATATACTCATGCGTATAAGAATACAGATAATGTGTAAAAAATATTGGGGAAAAGAGGTTATTTCAGCTACAGTGTGCATGTCTGACAAAGAAAGACTACTGAGCTGAAATATGCTATTTTAGTCTTTATTTAACAGTAAGACCTGTTATCACAAACAGCTGGGGGGAAATGTTTTGTCAGCAATGTACAGATAGTTATAAAAAGAGTTGATTTTAGCTGACAGTCTGCATAGATTGTTGAAATTGCAGGTATGTACTTTGTCTTGCAACTGGAAAACATGTTGGTCTTTTTGTGGATATGGATACCTTCCTTTATTCTAGCATTTTGCTTAAAATTCTTATATATCATTAAGATATTTTTTCAAAATAAAATAATGTCAATACAAACACCATTTTTTATTTTTTAATTATTGAAACAAGATATTACAACAGTTTTAAAATTTGAAGTCCTTTCACAAAAAAAGATTCACATCCAAGTTTGTCTTCTCTGCTATAAATTTTAATCATGGTGCAGCAAAATGATACTTCACAAAAGGTTTCAGCTACTTCTTTCTGATCAATTTTAATCAATACAAAAATACCTCTTGTGATTGATGCAATACAAGAAGAACCTGGGATGCAAAGTGTGTTTGTATTTGCTTATTTAATGGAGCAACACACCTGTGGTGCTAGATTGTAAGTGCTGCTGGTTATCTATCTCAGCTAACCTCAGCTCTTGCATAATTATGCAGAAGCTAAGACTTGTGCCACAATGTTTTCAGATGATTTGTACCACAGTAAGAGGATGGTAACTTCCCTTCATCATGGCTAGGAACTGTTGGGATTTGCTTTGGATTGTACTAAAATGGAAAGATAATAACCTGTCATGCTATAGAAGAAGAAATCAAGTAAAGCTAAAGGGACGCATAAAATTCCACCTCAGTTCAGACTGAGTCATAGTTACATTTGAAAATATTTAAGTAAAAAAAAAAATATTGAAAAACTTGACATCTCACTTTTGCAGGAAAATCAGTAGTACAAAAGTTATAAATACAAGAGAGGTAGTTTAAAATAGATTTGTGTCTCATCAGTTTGTAAATGAAGTGTCTGAATAATAAAGGTGCAAAACGAAGTATGGTAAAACTGGATGTATTCTCTGAACACATCACTGAACTAGAATAACAGGTTTTGTTTTTTTTTGAGTAATTTTACTTGCAGAATTTAATTACAGATTTTCTCCTCATATCTTACCTTTCAACTTTGGTGGGATGCTGGATCATTGATGTTCTGAGTCACATATTTTTAACTTCAGATCCACCTCTTCTACATTTTTCCCCTTGTTTCTTGGCATTCTCCCTGATGTATGAAAAATTTCTGGAAATAAGAAATCCTCAAAATCAAAGTCCTGTTGGTACTTGAGAGTTATGGATGCCATCCATTATTTTCTAGCTAATCTTAAAAATGTCTGAAAGATGTGTTCATGTAAATTTGTCGTTGTTGCAAACACCCACACGTGACAATGAGGTATGATTGATAGTATGAGATCTCTGCATAAAAGCATAAGCCACAAATTCTCAAGCATGATATGCAGATGAATTAATTCTATAAAATCTCAGCAGAGGGCCACAGACTATCTGAAGGTATACCATTTAATCTTAACTATTCTGAGTTAGGCAGGAGAGTTCTCTCTTCTGCAGTCTTGGGTGAGTGTCAGAACAGGTGTTTGCCACATCATTTTCTCCTAAATGACAACATCTGAATGAAAATTAACACTGAAAAAGGGGAAAAACAACAAAATCCAGGAAGCCTAGGTGACTCAATCACCTAAACATATGCAAAAGTAAGACTTTCCTTTGATGAACGGAAACAATGAGGCCTGGGTTTCATGCTCTAGAAAGCCACCTGACAACATGAAGTGTACTGCCTGAGGTAGGAAGCAATAAAGTGTTAAACCAATGTTTTCAGCAGTAATTTTGGAGTAAATGTTTACAATATATTTTTTGCTTGTTTGTTTCTTTTTGTTTGCTTGGTTTTCTTTTTCTTTTTTTTTAATTTCTCAGAAAAGAACAAATGCCGCAGTTTAATCAAAGAATATTATCTGGAGAGCATAATGTGCTTTCCTGCTGTTAAAATATTCAAGTACTTTTCAAAATCTGCACAGAAGCTTCTATGTTGTTTTCTGCAGTTACAACTGTGAAATAATAAACTGATGTTTTCTGTGTTGAATCTCTTTGAGTAAATTGTTTTAAATATCAAAGCATGTTGTTTACATTTACATGCCCATGTTCTTCCACCATACAGCCAAATTAACATGTGAATTCAAAGCCTGAGACTTACTAAAACAAATTTGATAAAGAAATTAATTTGCAAGATAATACGTACATTAATAGAGAATAGTGAGTGTAATAAATTAACCATTTCTTCAAGGTTAATTAGAACAGGTTAACTGATTGTAAGGCTATTTACTCTGACTGCAGGTTCTCTGCTGTCATTTACTTCAAAAATCCAACAACCAGCTTCATTTTTACCAGTAGAAAATGTCCTTTCTGTCTTTGTTTCTGCTTTACCTGTTTGTAAACAACATCTTTTCTAATTTTTCTTAAAGTCTCATCTTCAATCCCAGCAGATTATTACGATTAATTTCAACCCTCAGACAGTTCACTTCTTCCTCTGCTTCTTTTTCTAAGAAGCATATTACTGATTTCTCCAAAAAGAAAAATAGACAAAATGCAATATTGTCTTTTCCCGTCAATATCCTCAGCTATCTCCTTATGTTTTGCTTTTCTCAGCTGTAATTGCACTTGTCTTAAGTTTCAACACCAGTCAAGTATTTGTCATTTATGTTATCTTTTTAATCTTTTTGTTACAGTAACTCTTTTCTGAATCATTTTATCACTGATTTGGATGAAGTATTAAGACATTCTAACCTTTCTGTTTCCGTGTACACAGGCAAAATAATGACTTCTTGACAGTTTCTATACAGCTGTGCACCTATGGAAGTCTGACTCATAAACAGAACAGAAACAGAATAGCTTTACAATCTTCAAGATGCTTCACAAATCGGTTTTTATATAATGCACCCTCTCTTTAGCTCCATGACATTATTTGTTATTGCTGGGTAATTAACAAATCCTTTTGACAATCTAATAATACAAGTACGTATTCTGTGTAATTCTTTTGCTGGCTGTCCTGCATCAGATCACATTTTTAATTTTCTAAAAAGTGTTGGAGTTATAAGAGCATGCACACAAACTTGATGGGTCCTAGAGCTGAGTATTTCTCTTGTGTATTTACTGCTGAGGAACATCCTGAACATCCATCAGTGTTTAATGAGGCAGGTTGCTGAAATTCTTTTTTATAGTTGCCTCAAGAATTGATTTTTAGCAGCTCTCTCGAGAAAGTTATTTTTCTCGTTAATATTTCTACAGTTCAGCTGCTCTTTTTCTGATACCCATGTCTCTACATGTTTAAGGAAGGAACATATGACTCTGTTTTGACCACTCTTCATCAGCTTTTCATACAACACGCTCATTGGCAAGATATACTCTTAGTTTATTTAAGTTTCAGTTTGATTTGCTACTCACTTATCCCTCTAAATCCCTAGGAAATGTCTTTGCTGACTACTTTCACCAATAATCATTTCTTGAATCTTCCTTTATAAAACATAGATCTTCTGGTATAATTAAAGAATTTTCTACAATTATGGTACCATTCTCTGAAAATATCCTTCCATCACATTATAATTTTGAAAATCCATTCTCATCAAACAGTAGAAACTGCAGTGAAAAGAAAAAAAATATGGAGTTCATAGACTTATGAAGCAAGTTACTTTGACATATTTTTGTGCTGTCGATTTTAAACAAAGATTTCCGTATGATAAGTTGGTCCATATTATTTTACCTTTGATTGCCTTCGTCACTCTGAAGGTTTTTACCTGGCCTCCAAAATATTGTTTAAACATTAGAGATAAATATCTCTTCTGTACATGTGGATTTACACTTGGAAAAAAAAATCCATGGAAATAAATGAATTTTCAATGAGTTCAATCAATTCATATGCAACTGGCATGTCTTTTATCCACAGAGGTGTGTGCATAGATGTGAATGTGTAAGCTTGTAGGTAAACACCAAACATAATAGGAGGTATTAAGATTCTGTTTCAACCACAAATTTGTTCCCAACAATATTGTTTTCCTCTGAATACCCAGCAGAAGAATCAAAAGATTTAAAGTTTCACTTTAAAAGTTTACTATTTTATGAAGTCATAAACTCCCTATGAAATTTTACTATATATCCAATTAGTTATTAAATATTGTCAGTATTCTTCTAATCACAGGAAGGAGGATGCCATTTTTTGTAGGGTAAAGATATTCCTTTATTGTACTTGTGTGTATGTTACTTGTGTGTTACTGTACAACAGTACTTGTTGTTCGTTTTCTCACACGAACAGGAAACTGTGGCCACAAATGGATGTAGCTCAGTACTGCAATCACAAACGTATTAATGAAGGACAAGTTCCCCTTCCGCAGTAATTAAGCTTTACACTTTTTCTATCTTGCTTAAATGGATTCCATTCAGTTCTTTCAATTTTCCCAGTCCTTCCCATCTAAGGAAGACTGGGAATTACCAAGAGGTAGATATTTTAGCCTGTAACATTTAAGCCTTGTTGCTCTAGAAGGAAAGAAAGTAATCCATACAGTTGCACTAAAGACGACTTCGTCTCTCGAGATAGCCGTTTGTTTTTACCACTGTGAACCCCAACCATGAAAATTAACAAACTACACACTTCTATGAAATAATGAGTATTTTCAAGCCTTGTAAGACATGGAATGACATTTACTGAATGATCAGGGTGGCACTGCTGCTGCTGCTATCAGCTTCTGCTGCATATTTGAGCCATGAGCCACTGAAGAGCAGGATGAGAGCAGCTCAAATGTGCCAGCAGGAACATGATGCTTTCCTGAAAGATCTTGTAATGCAGTTTTTAACCTAATGCACTGACCTATGAATCATGGCAACTGTGACAGAAGAGAAAGTTCCAGTCTGCACCATTTGCTAAAGGCTTGTGACCTCCAGGAAAAGACAGACTATAGAATTATTAATAGTAAAATCTTGAATTTCCAGACACCCCTGCATTCACCAGGCCATGAATACTCACTAGCCTGCAGGTCTGGACCTGGACCCATAAGACCCATGGCCATGCACAGGCATGAACTGAAGACATTCATTTCTGAACAGTACCTCAGGCAGAGTCTGAAGCCTTGGGACTGAGCTTCAGTGATAACCCTGGGCCCATGAGCAATAGGCTTACCTGCAGGCAAGGTCTACTAGTCTTGGCATAGTCTTGTTACAGGATATCTCTAGTCCCTCCTTAAATCATAAACCTCATAAGCACAGTGATTTCAAAACCAAAGTCTCTATGATACTGTGATGTCATATGCTAATAAGCAATAATTTATTCAAAGGCCTTCAGGATGTCAATGGGACAGAACTGACTATTTTGCTGGGATGTTCCTTTTCTCTTTTCTCATCTTGGGAAATGGAATACAGCAGTACTTGAGTTTTTATTACATGTTTACACTTTCATACACTTCTCTTTCTCATAAAGTAATTAAAATGCATGAATAATGAAGGTTAGTTGTTGTTTGTGGTTTGTAGTTTTACTCAGCTTAACTGAGTTTCTTATACACTTTGCATGTTACTCTGAATGCTATTGATCTAATCAAATTCAAGGTTGTTATTTAGAATGAACAGGCATTATTAACAAATGTAATGGTTATGCACTGTGGTTTTTTAGTACCATTCTCACACATTTGAGATCATTTTCTTCAAGCTAACGAAATCCATGGTGCTGCATATGTGAAGCTAAACCTGTGCTACAGACAAGTAAGCCAGCTTGCTGAAAAGAAGTGCCAGAAGAAATCCATTTTAAAGATGGACCATATGTCTTTGCCACTTCATTGCACAAGTCTCAATGAATATGATATTGAACAATATTGTTTCAGTACTGGCACAGTTCCACTCTTGGTCACCATCTTGGATGCTCTGTTGTGACCCTACCATCATCCTTCTCAGCAAACGAGGAAAGTGCTCTAAGTGTAACTCTCGTACTCTGAAAGGGGTGCTGGCAGACCACCTTTCACCTCTCCAGCAGATAGGAGATGAGAAAACAATTATTTGAAGTGTCACTGGAGAGCTGCGAATTTGGCACTGAAGTTGTACTGGAGTGGATGTTATGTACTGGCGGAGATAACCGAGAAAGAAAGAATTCATCCTGTGCTGTAGGACAAAGCTTCTCTGTAGGAAGCCCCATCAATCTGACACAGTGAGCAACCTATTCTCCAAAAGATGAATGTCAACACGATATTCATTTTTATATTACAATTTTGCAAGTAATGACTGGATTAAGATTTTTTTTTTAATAACTTGTAATCTAGTTGCAGTACTTTAGAACTTCAAATGGTGGGAGTGTACCTTGGAACTATGAGTGCTCAGTTTTTGTGCCCCAGATGTGGCAAAGTGAGAGTAAGTGTTCTCTTTTGTGCAAGAGTGTGGGCATAGTTCTTGGATCAAATTAGTGATTCATGGTAAGATTTGGCTTCAGTTTTGAACTGCTATTGTGGAGGCACTCCATGGGACCTTGTGAGTTGCCGATGATTATCGTTCTAAAATATATACTTTGAGGTTCTTTTTTCTGTATTGTTGCTGTTCTGTATTGTTGAACAAGAGCTAAGTAATGCTAGACTTCGGTACCATACTTGATGGATGCTTTAATTACTCCTCCCCCTACCCTTAAAAAAAAAAAAAAAGTGTTTAGAAGATGGAGTAGATATTCACCTCACAATCAGTCAAGGCTTTCTGAATGCAAGAACATTTGCTGGGCCTCTTTATGTACTTCAGAAAACAGAGCACACATTTTTGGAGGATCTAAGAACACTTGTAGGTAGTGCTTATGATTCTTGTACAAAATACTTCTAACAAAATAAAGCATAGTTAATAGTTACCCCTCCCCCCATTTCCTCTCTCCAAATACTCAATGATTGTGTATCTCACGAGAATTTCAATTTTTTACTCTTTTAATGGGACAATTTGGTAGAGAAGCTGTATTTCTGCATTACAGAAGGACACTGGCAATATATTTTGCTCAGACTAATCAAACAGACCTATTTAAAAGGATCTTTTACCTGTCTATTACACTGTTCATGAAATGTGCAATAATCATAAGGCAGGCCAATTGCAAAAGCAAGGAAGCTGCTGAAATAAGTAAAGGTTTTTATTACGATGTTTCTTGAACATTTGTAATACCATTTCTGATTAGTTACAAATACCATAAACCAAAACTTGAAGGAAGCATAAAAATCAAACTAATGTGTGCTTGAAACAGTCATCTTAGGTAACTTGGGCTTGAACCAAAGAAGTACAGTTTTCCTAATAACCACTTGCAATGTTTTTAACTGAAATTTAACTAAAAGGTATCTGAACACATATTCGTGTGAGAAATCTCACTGCTGTGTTAAGCCATATATTAGTAGCCGTGGCACATGTAATAAAGCCCTTCCATGAACTGGGAATAGAGATGTTGTTCTGAAGATGGCTCCAAATTAGCCCTACCAGGCTGCAATGTTGCAATATTAAGGACACGGATACTTGTCATGAAGTAAACTGAAAAAAAAAAAATCAAGCTAGAAAAAATTTATAATATTAGTACGGTATGAGAGAACCATAAAGGCAAATCTTAGTTCCTGCTTTATTATCTTTTAAGGAATTTATAGAATGTATTGTTTTTTCTGGTACATATTTATGTCAATAGTAGCAAGCTTCTTAGGGAGTATGCTGATTTTCCAGAGTGCACTGTGGTAACTTGTCACTTGTTCTACATTATGAAGGCAAAAAATGGAGGAAAGAATTCCAATCATCTGTAAAAATGGCTGGGATTCATCAAACCCAAATTATATGAAAGTTCAGACTTGAATCCAGCATTAAAAATAAAAATAAAAAACTAACAGAGAATTCAACGTTGAATATGCTCTTTCCTGAAATGTTAGCCTTCACCCACTTCTAAAGTGAATATGCAATCCTTGTCATTTTTTCTGGTGGAAAGAAGAGCAGATTCAAAACAAGGTCAGAAAGTGTTGTGATAAGCAATATGTGTGCATAGAAAGAGTAATTTTCACAGTGAGATATAAAATATGTAGAATTCTGATGGTTTGTTTTGACTTTGCATTTTATGGGGACTTATGTAAGTAGCACATTTTCCTCCGTAAATTCTCTCTTAATTTGCTACTGGAACTTTGCCAGTAAGTTCTCTCATCCTGTTTTAGTATTACTTTTGCTATCTCTCCTTTTACAGTGAGATGGGTGAGAGTTTATTTTTCAGCCTTCACAGTAGCAAAAATTCTGTCAAGTGTATTTTACTTCTGCCTGAAGCACTGGAGGCTCTTTGAAGCTTTTTAGGCAGTGACTTTTAGGCAATGTCCCATTGTCCTGGCTTTAGCCATCTGAACTGAGATGCCTGTACAATCAATGGAGAGCTGTCAGGGTGATTCATCTGGAAGTTAGTATGCTAAATAGATGAAAGAGTGTATGCATTTCTTTCTCCAGACTATACAGGGAATCATATATATTATTTTTTTAAATTTTACTGAAAACAATATTTTAGTCATTTCACATCTGAATATATTTTTGTGTAAAGCAAAATAATAAGTAGCATGCTGAATAAGCAACTACATTTTCAAGGGTCTCAAGGGATGTGTACTAGCTGCAGAATTTATATAGGATATCTATTCTGAGCTGATACATCTCTGAGACATGTAGCACAATGTATTACAAAGGATGTTTACTATCTTATTGGCTATTGAATCTAAAATTTATTTTCCCCAAGATCTCATTGATACATGAGTGAAAGATCCCCAGTTCCCCAGAATTTTAATCTAGACCTTATGGCTTCATAAATAATACAGGAAGTATTGAGTTTTGGATTCTGATAACTTCACTACCATAGATTAAATTTTCAAAATATGAAATTTTTATTTAAATAAATATGAACTAAAGACACCTCTTGAACATAAGCGTCTTCACAAAAGTGACGTTTCTTGCCTGATATTGTTCTAGGTTATTAAACAAGGATTTAGAGGATAAATCCTCTAAATATTTGAAGGTTCTTAACATATGTCTTTCAAGGAACCAAAACAAGTAATGGCTCCAGATACTGTGGCTCTGGGTGAATGATAAGACATTTGCTTTCATGTATAAATAAATTATTTTTTTTTTATTTAAAATTATTTAAAAGATTTCTTTATTTTCTAAGCCATAGTATGACAAAGGTCATGAGAAAGGTCAGATGCTCACCCTTTTTATTTTGGTGCAGTCCATTTCTTTATAACTGTCATGTTCTGTCAGCAACCACTTATAAAAATAGACTATACTGTGTTATAATACTCAACAGAGGGATGCCATTAGTGGGGGCAGGGTCAATTTGTACTTCAGTATCCCAGACTTTAAACTCTTTTTAATGGACTTTTTTTATTTTTTTTTCTTTGCTGGGAATGGAAGTCCAGGATCTATTGCCTTGGAATTTATATTTTAACTATAAATATTCTCAGGACTTTTTATATCATGTTATTGTGTTTAGAATTGATTCTAAGGCTGAAGAAAAGTGAAAACATTCATTTATGTAATTTATGTAGACATAGGTGTCACAGAAAGCACTAATGCTGAAATACTGTTTCAAACTTCGAACAAATGTGTTGTTAATGCTCCAGCATGGCATTTTTTGCATGTGATCCTGACTCTAAAGAGGTGGCATGCAAGACTGTTCCTACTGATGTTGTGTGTGGTTCCATCAATACAGATAGTGCCTGTTTTCTACTTATGACTTGCAGGTGGTGTGTTCCGTTTGCCAGCAGGGCTTATCGAGCAACACCTGTAGCATATTGAGAGAATTAAGGTCTGACACTGAGTTTATTATTTATTATCTATGCAACACTCTTTAATAGAATCAAGCTTTTCAACCTTTCTTTCTCACCAGTACTTTTCATTAGTATTTTTCAGCCCTTCCCTGGAAAACTTTTAGAAACCATTTCCATTGCTGTGTCTCACTTCTGCTATTGGTTAAGAAATCTGGAATCCACACAAAGAAAGAAACAGGCCTCTGAGTTCCCTGGCTCTTTCTGCTGTATGGGTTGAGGAAGCCGAACTCTTTTTAAACATTACTTGGTGTTTGGCTAAACCAATAAAGTTTGGTGTATTGTTAGGCCAAGATGTATGCAAGCTATAGCTAGTCTTTCAGAGTTTTTTCTGTGGCAGTTGAAAACACTTTTCACCTATTATTCCATCAAGTTAATTAAATACTATTTTTTAAGACCTGTTCACTCCTATATTAGCTATGTATATCCACTGATGTGGAAGCTGGCTCTGCTGGTGATGAAGTTAGCTTTGAAATCAGTAAATTTGAGCCTTAGAGTCAACAATTTGAGATCAAAGTTATTCAGGCATTACTTTGCAAACAGCTGTCCTCCAGTTCCAACTCATATTGCCTTGTGCAGCTGCCAGAAGGCAAATTCACCTGGAAGTTTGCTGGCTATAGATGTTCTGACTCCTGGGTATGTGAAATAAAGTGATCTGTTCCTGTCAGTTTTAAGGGCTTTATTAAGTATAGGTTTCAACTCTATTCTATGGTAGTTCAGGGAACCAGCTTCCCACTAACAAAATTGTCAATTATTGTTTTTGAAAGTAAGTTACCCACAGAAAACCTTAGTCTCAGAGGTTAACTAGGAATTTGAGAAATACTAGCATATTGGCTCAAATACACTATGAAAGATGTGGTTCATGATTTTTAAGTTAATTTCATGCTTGCCCTATTTATTTTAGGTTTCTTTCATTTAGGTAATAGCAACCTTTCTGGGGAAAAAAAGAAGGACCAAGAGGATTAAAAAATGAAAAATGTGGCTGGATATAGTGTTACAAGTATCACGTCCCACTGACTGATGGGAGATCAATATTTTCAGGTTTTCTGCAGTGATTACCTAAACCCAGACTTAAAGCAGATCAGAAACTTTTATTAATCTTTTCTTAAGTGACATTTGTGTAATTGTTAACTTTAAAAGTCAGTAACTTTCTATTTTTTCTTTTCTTGCATGACTGCTCTTCTGGGTTTTGAATTAATTTGAGAAACTAAACATGAGATTCAGTTTCATTGATTGAATTTTGATATTTATAAAATGCAAATTGTGCAGTCAGTAACCTGTTGTTGCAGAGATTTTAACACCTATGTGGTTAGAACTATTTAAAAAGAGTGAGGTGTTTTTCTAGCAACAAGGTTGAAAGTTTTATGTTGCTGGCTCAAACACTGCAGCTTCTTAAGGTGCATGAAACAACTGCACATGTGTAATTGATTGTCTCTGCATGAATTACTAAGGCTAAATCTGTTTCCTTAGCTGAGGTAGGCTGAGACAAAGAGCTTGTACTCATTGCAGTACACAAATTCTGTTGAGGGATACTAACTAAAACTTGTAATTTCAGTGATGAAATGTCATTTGACTGCAGAGATTAAATTTTGAACTTTAGGAGAAAGCTTGTTTTTCCACATAGGGTAATTATCTGGATAGTTGTCTCAGAAATACCCTGAGTTATTCTGCAAGGGAGGATTTTGTTTTGTTTGAAGCCAGAAACAGCTGTAGGCTTTGCTTTCAGTCTATACTTCCCAACAGGTATGAAAGTTATGCAATGAGTAAAATGATACAGGTGCATCTTTTCTCTCTCCAGAAAGAGTCTTTAGCTTGTGTATAGAATCCAGTATTGTTCCATTTATCTCTTTTTTTTTTAATTTCTTTTCTGATACTCATGACAGCTCTGCTCCTCAGTTTTGGTGACTAAAACTTTTGTGACACCTAGAATTAGAGTTCTGTCTTGGTTAAAGCCCAGCCAGTAACTTAGAACCATGCAGGCACTCGCTCACTTCCACCCCTCTTCCTTCCCCAGCTCTCAGAGGGATAGGGAGGAGAATCGAAAGAATCTAACTCCCATGGGTTGAGATAAGAAAAGTCCAGTAACTAAGGTATAACACAAAACCACTGCTGCTACCACCAATAATAATAATGATAAGGGAAAGAACAAGGGAAGAGAATACAACCACTCACCACCCACCAACCAATACCCAGCCTGACACAAGTGTGATCTCACCCTTCCTGGTAAATTCCCCAGTTTATATACTGGGCATGATGTGCTGTGTTATGGAATACCTCTTTGGCTAGTTTGGTCAGGTGTCCAGTCTCTTGCTTCTTCCTGGCTTCCCCTCCTCCCCGGCACAGCATGAGACTCAGAAAGTCCTTGGTCAGACAAAACATTACTGAGCAACAACTAAAAACATTGGTGCTATCAGCGGTGTTCCCAGGCTGAAAGTCAAAAGCACAGCACTGCACCAGCTACTAAGAAGGAGAAAAATGACTGCTACTGCTGAGACCAGAACAAGTCCCTTTGTTTTTCTAGCTTTCTTGGGTTTTGGTTTCACAGTCTTTCTTCAAAGGTTAGCTGTTTTGTATTACTTTGGAAATAGAGGAACAAGTTTTGGGGGTTAGATGCAAAAAATACCATAGGTTTATAATGTGGACATATGTAAATTTGAAATACTTTAACTGAAAATCACAATCACAAAATCTGCTGTTTATCTGCTACTTCCATTGACATTCTTCTTAACCTGTTCATGATCAACTTATGTTTTCTAACATTGGTCTAAAAGCCTTGCCCCAGCTTCTCAGCCTTTGGAGTTCAAGGTAAGGAAAGTAAAAGGAATTTTTAATCCTGTCTCTCTTACCTTTATGCAAAAAATGTGCTGATGAAATAATTATTTTCTCTGCCAAAACTGGGTCACTATGTATAAAGATGTAACTTTTTTTGTTCCATATCCTATGCATATTTTGTATGACTGCAGCCAAGTATTTAAGGCCTGGCAGGTAAGAAAAGGTTCGGGAGTCTTTTATTCCTGTGACTGTGCATGCTTTCTCCAGCAGTTTGTGGACAAAAATAAAGGCTGATAACAAGGGGAGAAGAAAGCCTGACCTGTGTCCACAAAAAAATCATAAAATCATAGAACAGTTAGGGTTGGAAAGGACCTTAAGGCCACGTAGTCAAAGCCCCTCTGCCGTGGGCAGGGACACCTCACACTAAACCATGCCACCCAAGGCTTTGTCCAACCTGGCCTTGAACACCACCAGAGGTGGAGCATTCACAGCTTCCCTGGGGAGCCCATTCCAGTGCCTCTCCATGCTTACAGTAAAGAACATCTTCCTTATATCCAATCTAAACTTCCTCTGTTTTAAGATTTAACCCGTTACCCTTTGACTTATCACTACAGTCCCTAATGAAGAGTCCCTCCCCAGCATTCTTATAGGCCCCCTTCATACACTGGAGGGCTGCTATGAGGTCTCCATGCAGCCTTCTCTTCTCCAGGGTGAACAGCCCTAAGTTTCTCAGCCTGTCTTTATCATTTGACTTGAGCATTTTTAATGCTCAGTTAGCTATTTCCTCTTGCCTGCATAGTAGTCCAGGTCCTTGAGAAACTTCCTGATTTCAGTTCAGTGAGCATAACGTTCTGAAAGTGCGCTAGGTATCTTTGATTACCCACAGGCTAACACAGGCTCCTTGCTGGGTCCCTAGCTCCCTGGATAAAAGGTCTGACCAAAAGGCTTTAAAAAAAGCAACAACAAAATTGCTAATTTTTGCCTTATTAATGGAACTGCCTGAACTCTGATGGGCAAGATCAAGCATCCCAGTGCTTGCCCTGGGAGCTCCCCTTGCCTCCAGACTCATAGAACTGAAGCTTAAGGATACCTGCATGTTTCATTCTTGAGCCTGGTTCACTTAGATCCATCTAGTAGTCCTCTTAGTCTAGAACAGGCTAAACAAGACTTACGGAGTTATTCACCTTCTTCTTAAATTCTGTTATAGGTACTCTTTCAATGGTTTTGTTTCTGTGCAGCCTGGACTCTTTGTATTTGTAGGTACATTTACTTTCTGTTTATACCTTGGATATTATTGCATCTGCTACAAATCATGGAATATACTTTCTTTTCTTTACTCCTCAACAGTAAAGTCTTTCAAACACTGGGCTTCCTAGGCTGATATTATTTCTCAACATTTTCAGATTTCCCTGATTACACGTCTTTTCCAGAAGGTTTATGTTTCCTATGGAAACATTACAAGACTAATTTGGACTTCAGTTAGTGTTACACTCCTCCAAATATGTAATGATCAGCTATGTGAACATTTTTTTTCCATCTGCACATTGAAGCCTTGGTTCCTGTGAAGCTTAGACTTTCCAGTAGTCTGAACATCTGACTGCAGAAGAGACAGATGAAACATTAAAATGTGGAATTGGACTGGGTTGAGCATAGTGTAGCATTTGTGATCCTGTTTAATATTCCTATAGACACCTGTTACAGTCAGTATAGATGATACATCATTAATTCCATTCTGAAACCCCATTAACATACATATGAGATATTCTATACTTGCTCAACCAATTGCAAAAGTACAAAATCATTAAAAACTTTATTATTTCTTGGCAGATTGAAGACACTGTTGTGATTAAGATTTCTTTAGTGATAAAATTCCTTGTAACAGAGAGAAATTAAAACCTTTCTCTCACAAGAGTAAAATTTTAAAAATAGAAAGCTATAGTACAAGGTTTCAAGAAGTAAGTAAAACCTGAGAATTTAAAAAATGGAAAGCAGTCTTATCTGATTAACATTTCTTTGATAGGGCACTGTCTTAATTGAGGTCTAAAAGTTGGTGTCTGAATTGGAGTTATTTCATAGTGCTGTTGAGTTTATATGTGTTTGAAAATGCATACTGCACATACTACATGCAAATGTACACTGTAACTCTGAGACCACTGTAGAAGATCATACTGGTTTCTGCAGTGTTACAGTTTAAGCCCAGAACCACACAGCTGCTCGCTCACTCCTCCCCTTCACCCCCCTGCTCCCAGAGAGACAGCGAGGAGAATGGAGAGAATGTAACTCCCATGGGTTGAGACAAGAACAGGCCAATAACTAAGGTATAACACAAATCACTACTGCTACCACCAATAATAGTAATGATAAGGGAAATAACAAAGGAAGAGAATACAACCGCTCATCGCCTGCTGACTGATACCCAGCACGATCCGAGCAGTGATCTAGCTCTTCCAGGTAACTCCCCACAGTTTAAATACTGGCCATGACATGCTGTGATATGGAATACCCCTTTGGCAAGTTTGGGTCAGGTGTTCTGTCTCTGCTTCCTCCCGGCTTCCCCTCCTCCCCGGCACAGCATGAGACTCAGAAAGTCCTTGGTCAGAGTAAACATTACAGAGCAAAAATTAAAAACATTCAGTGTTATCAACATTGTTCCCAGGCTGAAAGTCAAAAGCACAGCACTGCACCAGCTGCTAAGAAGGAGAAAAATGACTACTACTGCTGAAGCCAGGATACACGTATATATGGACGAGTATAAAAATGTAGGTTTAGATTACGCACTTTACTGATGTTAGATGCCTAGCCTACTTGTGTTAACTTAACCATGTTAAAGGATTATATAAATCAATGTGTTCAATTATTTAATAAGAGCTAGTCACATATATGATTTCTAAATAAAGAAAAGCTGCAAATTTCATTACATCTTACAATGTGGTTTTCAGAAAGTATTTTAAGATTTCTGGTCAGATAAGTTTGAGGTTTGTAATGAAAAAGTTTAATGGCAGTAAGGATACTCTATCAATGACAGAGTATTACTGTTGCATTTTGAAAAAGAAATATAAATTATTGCCACACTGGTAGTATAGAACCATTTTATTATGTTAATTTTATTGATGTCAGCTTTACTGCACTGGACTATTAACAGAAATTATTGTCTGATGACTTATCATTCACCTTCTATTAGTTAATGGCTGATATTTCCAAACTATAACCATGTGAAAAAAGGCATGAGTTGATGTTTTTAAAATAGTTCTTGAGCTCCTGGTATCTTTTTTGTGGTTTTTTTTTTGATCTTGTTAATTACCAAGGCCAGAGTTTATTACCATGAATTATATCACTACTGCTCATGAAACATACCTGTGGGTAATTCCATCATGGTTTCAAATAGTAGCAGACTCCTTAAAGATCAATATTCTGTTTATATGTCTGACTTTCTGCTGCTGGGTATGCATGACTAATTAACCTTTGTATTGCATAATTTAATTTCATGGATTTAAAACAGGACGATTTAGGGAATAGACAGCCCTTTCACAGTTTGGAGGATGTAATTAATGGAATTCAATTAATGTATTAAATTGGTAAGTGATAGCAAGGAACCTGCCCTCTCTGAGCAAGTTGCCCACTCTTAGCACTTGAAAGATAAGACTTCAAAAAGTGTTAACTGATAATTTTGGAATAACCTGAAATCCATATTGGTACACAACAAATGCTATGGTGTATCAAACACACCTGAAGGGGTCTTGCAACTTGCCTACTGTCCTTTCCCCCACAGAAAAAGAAAAGGTTTAAACAGCACTGTATCTGCAGGTAACCATGCAGGCTTTTATCTGAATTAACTTTTTTGCATCAAAATAATTCTGCAAAGTGAGGAAGTATTGGTGTAGGTTATGGTGCCTTTTCATGTGTTAATTTTGGTGAAGCTGTTTTGCTTCCACAGCAAAGGTGTTGAAGCAGTTCTGTGCTATAAATACAACTGGGAATGGCTTACAGTAGGTATACTGTTGCGACTGCTTAGCTGCATAACACTTTCTGTGTGGTTAATTAATGCCTAGGGCTGCAGCCACCTAGAAGCACCAAGATGTTTCAGGTGAATGTGCTCCAAGAGATTTCTGACAGGATTAAAAAACTGAAAGAGTCAAAGTAAATTTAAGTACTTAAAATTCTCCTTGGAAAAGAGAGGAAGTAGGAGACTCCAGTTCTACAGAGAAAGCATCTGGCTACAGGAAAAGGGTAGTTTTATTTGTCAGTAAAAACATTTTATGTTATGAAGACAAAAATTTGCACAAGGATGAAGGTATGAAAAATATAAGATTGTTTTTTTTCTCCCTGTATACAGCTGTATATTTAGAGACACTGTATTATCTCCATACAGTTTTGTTAAAAGGCATTTTCTCCAAAGCCTAAATACAGAAATCATTCAGTGTTAACTTGATTATAGGTGATGATGGTTGGTATCACCTGTTGCTCTATACAAAAGTTTTATCAGAAAAAACAGGATAAAAATCAGGTAGCTGTTTTTTTTTTTTTTTTTAATTAAGCTTAACTGTGTACAACGATTAATACTTTGCTTAGATGTTTAATGCAAAGAATAAGCTTTTGGTGTACTCAGATCTGCTGACAATACTTAAATAGACAATATACTCAAAATCATTTTGAATATATGCTTACATAAGCATACTCAAATTTACTGATAAGAATACTACTGAGGATTACAGAGTTTAGCAAATTTTGGAATACGTTTTTAGTTTGAAATTGGTTAATCTTTCTTCCCCCCCCCCCCCCCATGCCCTTACTATCCTCACACTTTAGGGCAAAAAGAAAATAAGTCTCAAAGTTGTAGATTAATACTTCTGACTTAGAACTCTTTAAAAGACAGTTGTGAACAGCTACCTTGTTCCTCTTGTCACATGTGAAAATTGTAGTAGCTGAGCAGTGTACAAAGTCATAAATCAAATTAAAATCTTTCTACATTTTTTTACTGAGCTCTTGTATAGCGTTTTTCATAATCCTTCCATTGTGAACTGATTCTTAGTGAATTAATTTTCAGGAAAGCTGTGTGAAGTTTTCCTCTGTTGTTTTCCTTTCCACCACCATTTTAATGTTGAATGCCAAAGAAGAAATCTCTTTACTGCAGTTAATTTAAGGTGTGAAGAAATCACTAAATAGAGCTAAAGCATGTGAGATGAGGCCAGAAGTAGTACTGGTGTCAATGAAGTCTGAAATGGAACCCACAGGTGACTGTGGATCAAGTGTGGAATTTTCTCTGTCATACATCATTTGTACAACTACAACACTGTCACAGACTTGTCGTATGAGTTTTTTTAGAATAAATAATTTTAAAAAAAACCTTGCGTCTAAGAGCATTACAATCCAGTTTTCCCTTGTGGTTTACTAGAACTCCAAAGCATTAAAAATGTTGCAAAACTGTGCTGAAGATACATAACATTTTGCATAGTCTTGTGACCTGACAAACTTCAGGAATGAGAACATTCTTCTCTTACAAGTAGTGACAGTAGTGATTTTGTTAGGGATTTTTTTTATTTTTTAATGAATTAGATGTCATTTTATGATCTTCAAAGATGGTAAGTATTCTGTGTTTTACTGTGCTTTATAATTTTATAGTGTAACTCAGTTTAAATGTGATGTTTCCCAATGAAAATATCAAGGGAAAAAAAAAAAAAAATTACTGTTCACAGAACTTCTAAACAGAATCCTTATTCAATGTCAGTTCAGAGGTGTATAGTCATTAGCTGGAAGGATAAGTGTAGCTGAACCTGTACTGGGAAGAAATTTAGATTCCTTTGCATTTGTAAGACTCAAATATTTTAACCCTTTTAAAATGTGTATACACATTATATACATTGCATATACATAATGGAGCAGCTTCAGAAGGTGTTTTGATTCTGAGACTGACAAGCTGAAGAGCTTGAGAGACTTGATAGAAAACAGAATCAGAAAGGGAAGAGTGGTTATATTATAGATAACTAAAAAAGCTCACTTAGGTCAGGATGAATTAAGACCTCTTGAGCACTCTGAACCAATGTAGTAAGGGCTGTTAACAAACCCACAAAACTGAAACATTTCTAAATGCTAAACCTTCTGAATTCAGCTAAAATCAACCCATGTAAGCAATATCTCTTTAAAAACAGGAAGGGAATGGAATAGTGTGAGAAGCAGTAAAACTGTTGCTTCAGAGTTCTGTTCTGACTTAAAAGTGCTGTGAGAATCAAGTCAATATCAACTTATCCGAGATGCTTTCCACGTGATGAAATCCCACATTCCAAGAAATGCTAGAGGTTGTAGTGTAGCAAGGGGCATGGCTCTGTCCACTGTCAATTGGAATCTCTTCAGATGTGCCACGTGGGACTTTTGACTACTTGAAACTCCTGCTAAAGACCGTGTGTGATAAAAAACAGCCCTATCCTGGCTAAAATGAGAGACTATCAGCTGAAAGAAACCACTTTAATCTGTTTTTAAAACAACTTGCAGTGGTGCTGCTGTGATATATTTATTCATAGCCAAATTAACATCAATTAAACAATGAAACTCACTGCCAACCCCAATGGAAAATTCTCTGTGCATACTACTTGACCCAAAGTTTTACATTTAGCACAACTGTCACCAGAAACAGACATGAGAGTGTGTGGATTGCCTCCACGGAATTAAGTCAGCAGATCTTTTCACCTTGGAGATGTGATGCACATGTTGGTGGAGTGATGATAGCTGCAGCCTGTGGTCAAATCCTGGTCTTTGTTATAATCCACAGAAGTTACTCTCTCTCTATAGATAACTTTTAAATGAAATTGATAAAATAAAATGTGGGGAAGAAAGATGGATATGTGGTTATAGCCAAGAGTAGCAGTCAAGAGAATTGTGGTCTACTAATTCTACAGTTTTCTGATCCTCCATAACGTTTTAAAGAATTCAAGGCGTGTAGTCTAAAAAGAGAAAAATTAAATATTATTTGGCTCAGGACTGACATGGAGTGATTATAATTTGAGGAGTTCAGTGATACTGTTCAACTATTGACTATCATCAGGCTATATTCTAAAAATACATATTTAATAAAACTACAAAGTACTGAGGCTTCTTTCATTGTCTTCCTGTGCTGGCTCTTCAGCTTTGTAAAAGTATGATAAAATCACAAAGTACCGAGTGGGAAGGGACCTCAAGGATCATCTGGTTCAAATTTTCTTGGCAAAGCATGACCTAGACTGAATGGTTCAGTTGAATTTAAGCTAAACATTCATAGTATAAAGCTAAAGGCAGCATTATTTCAAAGGCTTTCTGAAACTGTAATGACCAAGCTTTAATTTTTGATGGTGATACAAACTTATTCTGTAATTGAAACACAGCACTGTAACTCAGTGAAGCAAATATTCTTCCTAACTTGCATGTAGAAGGTTGGAAATTTAGGCACAGGAAAGAGGTACATGATATTAGTCTAATTTCAAATTTACCTACCAAATTCTGCTGCTGCTCTGTAATTAGGCTTAAATAAATCATAACAATTACTCTAGCTATTACTTGCTATACAACTAATTTAAAGATGATATAATATATTGCATGTAAAATAGTTCAACACAGTTACAGGATGGTTTTAAAATTGTTGTGTTTGATCTTGATGTTGGGTTTCTAGCACATCTGAGTTTCATAATCACACGTCTCTATTTACTCTGAAGGATGATGACGATTCCCCCACCCTCTCAGGAGAGCCTCTCTGTTGACAATGAAACACAAGAACACCAGAAGCAGAAAAAGATTTGAATACATGGTGGGTATATGCTGCTGTTTTCCTAATTTGTTCATAGTGTGTAGCTTATTTTTCACATGTTTTTAACAGATTCATGAATCTCCTTAATTCTTAAAATTTAATTGTGAGGTGACAAAATGTTTGGAGTTGAATGCAAGAAAGGGGAGGCATCAAAGGATATAATGAGTATATAGAAAATCCAACCAACCAAAAGCTTTAATGTTTGAGGCCAGGAAGAAATATAGAATCATAGAATAATTTAGGTTGGAAAAGACCTTTAAGATCATTGAGCCCAACAGTTAATCTAGCACTGCCAAGGGACACAAAACACGTCCATATGTGCCACCTCTACATGTCTCTTAAATACCTCCAGGGATGGTGACTCCACCACTTCCTTGGGCAGCCTGTTTCAAGACTTGACAAACCTTTTGGTGGAGAAATTGTTTCAAATACCTGATCTAACCCCCCTGTGGTACAACTTGAGGCCATTTACTCTGGTTCTTATTATCTGGAAAAGAGACTGACACCCAGCTTGCTACAACCTCTTTTCAGGTATTTGTAGAGAGCCAGAAGGTCTCCCTCAGCCTCCCTTTCTCCAGACTAAACAACCCCATTTTCCTCAGGTTAGTCAAGCAGGATCTGCTTTTCATAAACCCATGCCGACTGAGCCTGATCATCTGCTTATCCTATGTGTGCTATGTGATGGCACTCAGGATGATCTTCTCCATCATCTGCCAGTCAGGTCAGACTGACAGGCCTGTAGCTCTCTGTGCCCTTCTTCCATCCCTTCTTGTAGATGGGCGTCACTTTTCCTAACCTCCAGTCAACTGGAATCTCCCGGTTAGCTAGGACTGCTGAGAAATGATAGAAAGTGGCTTGGAGAATGCTTCTACCAGCTCCGTCAGTACCTTAGATGGATCTCATCTGTCCCCATAAACTTGTGTGTCTAAGTGGTCTAGCAGATAGCTAACAATTTTCCCTTGGATTATGGAGGCTTCATTCTGCTCCTTGTCTCTGTTTTCCGTTTCAAGGGGCTGAGTACCTGGAGAACAACTGGTCTTACTATTAAAGACTGAGACAAAGAATGCATTAAATACCTCAACCTTTTTCTTATCCTTTGTCACTAGATTTCCCCCTGTATCCAATAAAGGATGGAGACTCTCCTTAGCCATCCTTTTGTTGTTAATGTATTTACAGAATTAGGCGTTTTTGTTTTTTGCCTTTTAAAATAGCAGCCAGGTTCAGTTCTAATTGGGCTTTGGTGTTTCTCATTTTTCCCTGCATAAATTCATGACATCCTTGCAATCCTCCTGAATTGCCTGATCCTTCTTCCAAACATTATCCTAAAATAATTCCAAACATTATCCTAAAATAATTCCAAACATTATCCTAAAAAAAAATATTATTTTTTTCAATCTGAGTTCCATCCAAAGCTCTCTGTTCAGTCAGGCTAGTCTTCTTTGCCAAATCATATTTGGGGACAGCCAGCTCTTGTGATTAAGGTTTTCTTCTTGAAGAATGTCACAGAATCACAGCATGATCAAGGTTGGAAAGGACCACTGGGACTCATCAAACTTCCTTTTTCAAGCAGAGTCGCCTACAGCACATTACTCAGGATTCTATTCAGACAGCTCCTGAGTATCCCCAGGAAAGGAGACTCCACAGCCAATATGGGCAACCTATTCCAGTTCTCAGTCACCCTCACAGTAAAGAAAATATTCCCCATGTTCAGGTGGAACTTCCTGTGTTTTAGTCCATGCCTCTTGACTCTCATCTGACACAACCAAGAAGAGTCTCGACACATCCTATTGACAGACTCCCTTCAAACACTTGTACACATTGATTGGATTCCCCTGGAGCGTTCTCCAGGCTGAACAGACCCAGCTCCTTCAGCCTTTCCTCATATAAGAGATGCTCCTGACCCTTAATTATTCTAGTAGTACTTCACTGGACTTGCTCGAGGACCTCCATGTCATAGAATCATAGAATAGAATCATAGAATAGTTAGGGTTGGAAAGGACCTTAAAATCATGTAGTTCCAACCCCCCTGCCATTGGCAGGGACACCTCACACTAAACCATCTCACCCAAGGCCTCATCCAACCTGGTCTTAAACACTGCAAGGCATGGAGCATTCACAACCTCCCTGGGCAACCTATTCCAGTGCCTCACCACCCTAACAGGAAAGAATTTCCTCCTTAAATCCAATCTAAACTTCCCCTGCTTAAGTTTAAATGCATTACCCCTTGTCCTATCAATACAGTCCGTAATGAAGAGTCCCTCCCCAGCACCCCTATAGGCCCCCTTCAGATACTGGAAGGCTGCTATGAGGTCTCCACGCAGCCTTCTCTTCTCCAGGCTGAACAGACCCAACTTTCTCAGCCTGTTTTCATATGGGAGGTGCTCCAGTTCCCTGATCATCCTCGTGGCCCTCCCCTGGACTTGTTCCAACAGTTCCATGTCCTTTTTATGTTGAGGACACCAGAACTGTACACAGTACTCCAGGTGAGGTCTCAAGAGAGCAGAGTAAAGGGGCAGGATCACCTCCTTTGACCTGCTGGTCACGCTCCTTTTGATGCAGGCCAGGATACGGTTGGCTTTCTGGGCTGCAAGCGCATGCTGCCTGCTCGTGTTCATTTTCTCATCAACCAACACCCCCAAGTCTTTCTCCACAGGGCTACTCTGAATCTCTTCTCTGCCCAACCTGTAGCTGTGCCTGGGATTGCTCTGGCCCGGGTGTAGAACCTTGCACTTGGCATGGTTAAACTTCATGAGGTTGACATCAGCCCACCTCACAAGCGTGTCGAGGTCTCTCTGGATGGCATTCCTTCCCTCCAGCATATCAACCCAACTACACAGCTTGGTGTCATTGGCAAACTTGCTGAGGGTGCACTCAATCCCACTGTCCATGTCAGCGACAAAGATGTTAAACAAGACCGGTCCCAACACCGATCCCTGAGGGACACCACTCGTTACTGGTCTCCAGCTGGACATTGAGCCATTGACCACAACTCTTTGCGTGCGGCTACCCAGCCAGTTCTTTATCCACCGAGTGGTCCATCCATCAAATTGATGTCTCTCCAATTTAGAGACAAGGATGTAGTGTGAGACAGTGTTGAACACTTTGCACAAGTCCAGGTAGATGACATCAACTGCTCTACCCCTGTCCATCAGGGGTAGCCCCATCGTAGAAGGCCACCAAATTGGTCAGGCAGGATTTCCCCTTAGGGAAGCCATGCTGTCTGTCACCAAGCACCTTGTTGTTTTTCATGTGCCTTAGCATGCCTTCCAGGAGAATCTCCTCCAAGATTTTACCAGGCAGAGAGGTGAGACTGACTGGTCTGTAATTCCCTGGGTCATCCATTTTCCCCTTCTTGAAAATGGGGGTGATATTTCCCTTTTTCCAGTTTTCAGGAACTTCACCTGACTGCCATGATTTCTCAAATATGATGGCCAGTGGCTTAGCAACTTCAATCACCAGCTCCTTCAGGACCCACAGATGGATTTCATCAGGACCCATGGACATGTGCACGTTCAGATTTTTAAGATGGTCTCGAACCAGATCCTCTCCTACAGTGGGCCCACGGTCTTCATTCTCACAGTCCCTGTGTCTGCCTTCCAAGACTTGCGTGGTGTGGTCAGAGCCTTTGCTAGTGAAGACCGAGGCAAAGAAGTCATTCAGAACCTCACCTCTTCCAAATCCTGTGTAGCTAGCTCTCCTGAGAGCTTCCTGAGGAGGCCTCCATTCTCCCTAGTCTGTTTTTTATTTGCTAAGTACCTGTAGAATCCCTTCCTGGTATCCTTAATATCCTTAGCCAAGTTTAATTCTAACCATGTCCAACCTTCCTGGACTCCTTTGAGGACTTTTTCCGAAGGGGCTCTGCCAACCAGGCTCTTAAACAAGCCAAAGTCTGCCCTTCACAACTCCAAAGTACCAGTTCTGCTAACTTCTTCCCTTACTTCTCCAAGAATCAAAACTTTTATCTTTTCATGATCGCTATGCTCAAGGCAGCCTCCAACCATCACATCACCCACCAATACCTCTCTGTTTGCACATAACAGGGGTGCCATCCCTAGTTGACTCACTCACCAACTGTATCAGGAATTTATCTTCCACACACTCCAGGAACCTCCTGAACTATTTTCTCTCTTCTGTGTTGTATTTCCAGTAGACATTTGATTGAAGTACCCCACAACAACAAGGTCACCATAAGGCTTCTCCCAGCTGCTTATAGAGTATTTCATCTATCACTTCATCCTGGTTGGGTGATCTATAGTAGACTCCCACCATGATACCTGCCTTGTTGGCCTTTCCCCTGATTCTTACCAATAAACACTTGACCCTATTGTCAACATCATCAAACTCTAGACAGTCAAAACATACAGGGTTACCCCACTGGCTCTCTTTCCTTGCCTATGCCTTCTGAAATGTTTATAGCCATCCATTACAACACTCCAGCTGTGCAAATTAACCCACCATGTTTTTTTGATTGCAACTGTACCGCAGTTTTCCAGCTGCACAATGGCTTCTAGCTCCTCCTGTTTGTCGACCATTCTGCATGCACTAGTGTAGATGCTCTTGAATTGGGCTATTGATCCCACCGTCTGTTGTAGGGTGGGAGAAGCCCTAATCCCTACATGACTGTTCTTAGGCACTTCAGTGGTTTCTAACGTAACAATAACACTTACATCCTTGTTGCCACATCCATTCCCACTGCCTACCCACACTGAGATGGCAGACCAAAGGACCTCACTAACACATTATCCCTCAAACTTTGGTGTGCTGCCCCCAGGCTTATCTCTAGTAAGCCTGCTTTTATCCCTCTCCCTCTTCAAATCTATCTTAAGTCTTTCAATGGGCCCTGCTAACTTTTGCACAAAGATCTTTTTCCCCCTTTGAAACAAGTGCAGTCCATTTGTAGCCAGCAGGCCTGGTGTCATTTAGACAAACCCAAGGTCAAATAACCCAAAATTCTGCAGCCGACACTAGGCTCAAAGCCAGGTATTGATCTGCTGGCTGGTTTTGCTCCTTTTCATATCATTTTTGCAACTGGATTAGGGATGAGCTGGTGTGAAGGAACATGATGTGAGAGAGGAAAATTTCTTACATAAAAACAATCAAGACAAGCTGTTACATGTTAATGAAACATGGAAATCATTCAGTGAACCCTAAAGAGAATACATTCAATACATATTTTCCTGTATGCAGGATGAGGATTATTCCTTATCTGAAACCGTTTAACTTTAAAAAAACCTCCGGTATTATCTGAAATGGGAGGTCAACCTCCCTTGAGTTGATATGTTATAACTGGATCTTAACTAAAACAAAAATAAAGTGTGGTTTTAAGGTTTTTATTGACATGGGGATGCACAGCAATGATACATTCTGAAACCAAACATTTTGTTGACAACCACATGCAGGCTTTCCCTGTTCTTAATTTTATTAATTAGGAATCAGTTTAAATCTATTTGTTAAGGAATTTGTTTAGAAAATCATGACACTTTCCGTGCCTGTAATAACTGCTTTTCAATAAAAACTTGGTATCAAATTCTTGAAGTCAGCAACTACTGCTGCCTTACATGAAAACAGAAAAATGCAATTTGCCTTAACAGTTTCTGCCAAGGAACATTCCCTGTTTATTGGGACTTATGGAAGCTGAAAATGTCCAGTAGACAATATCACTCTTACCTTTTAGGAATGTTCAGAGCTCTTTGTAAAAAATATTTACAACTTGAAAAGAGATTTTTTTCCCCCTAAAACATGATCCTAAAAAGTTTCATTCCAGAAACTGTGTTCAAAACCTAAGAGCAGCTACTTATTTCATGCATTAATATTACACCTGAAATCTGTGGCAACTTTTAGTTGCATTAATTCACATGCACAGTGTATTTGGTGGGTTGGTGAAGTACATTCTAGTTAAACACAGCACATGCGTCAATCAGCTGCCCCTTTTTCTTGTCTTATTATACTATTTGTATGTAAGAATTTTCAGTCCTTGAGTACATCATGTACTTGGAGAAGTACTGTGGATCTCTAATGCCAACTTTGCCTTTTTTACATGTCATAGATTTAGTCAGTATAATAATTTTAAGATGTTATTGTAACATCTCTTGCTGTTTTTTTTGCAATTACTTATACAATCACTTTACAGGCTGATTCAAGGGACACTGTTCTGCAGTGGCAGAGCATTCTGCTAGAGCAGAACATGGTGTGACTTGCAGCTGTCCAGAAGGCTCGCCCACAGTAGTGGTTAGTGTACTGTATTATAATGTGGTATTTCTCTACAAAGCATCTTCAGTATATGTTATGTATTGAAGTTCAGAAATAGCTACAGAGATTAAATTAACTAAGAAGCTGTATGAAATACATTATAGAAAATCTGCTATATCTAAATTGTAAATAATACTAACTTTCAAAACTTAGAGTGAATCGAAGCTGGATCATGGTGCTGCTTCAATTGGTGAGTAAATATGCATATTTTTTGACAGCTTTAGACATATTCTTAAGTATATATAAAAGTCTATTTTAATGGAAATTATGCTATAGTGCTATTTGCAAATCAGATGACATAGTTAATTAGCATAGGATACTTAATTACAGTTTTAAAGCCTATTAATGGTTATCAACCTAATAATTATTTTTAAGATTCAGGGGCACTTCATATTTTTGTCAGTACTTATACAATCCTCCTTAGACACATGTATGTGGAAGTGAAAAGTAGCTGAAAGTTTTAAAGAAAGAACACTGAGCTACCCATACAAACAGAAGCTTTACTTTAAAATAAATTCTATTTGAGGTATAGAGTGCTGGAGCATCTTGAAATGCTTCCAGTGGTGTTACAGACCTGTAGTTCCATAAAATATTAGGTCTGTTCTTTGCTTTTTATAACTAAAACTGCATTTTATTTCCACATACAAAGCAAATAGCCCTTTATAGTCTACCTGGGGCTATATAGTTTAAATGTAGGCACATCAATTGCACTATGAATTGTATGCAAGAATGCCTATTTACGTGCAGTTTTATAAAACAAGGCCATAATTTAAAAGAAAATTCACACATTAGTCACAGTTGTATGCAGATGTGGTTATTTTTAACTATTTTGATGGTTTGGTAGAGACCATAGAATAATTCAGAGGAGAAAGGTTGAGGGTTCAGGAAATTTTTAATGAGAGATATGAATGGATTTCCATTTACTCTACCAACCTTTTTCCTACAACACATCTACCCAATAAATAGGATTATATTTTTTTTACTGTTTTTATTTCAACCTTGGAAAAAATGTTACAAATCTGCTTATGAGTTGTGCCATCTCTTCAACCCTAGATTTTTTATTACCTATTCTGAACAGTTTTCCACTTGCTTAGTGTCTTAAAAAGTCATTAGAACAGGGTTCTGTCTGACATTTGCCATGTTTGTATTCTATAAAAGTATTGTTCTGAACTAAAAGTTACATTATTTTTTAATCAGTCTAAAGTGGCTATTAAAAAGAATAGTTCTAAGGATCTGTGCTAGGCAAAGGTTATGTCATTGTTTGCTGCATAGAAAGGTGTCCACAGTAAGGCGTAACATCGAAATTCATTTTCTTTTGGAAATTTACAGATGATGCCAATGATCTGGGAATAGATGAGTAGCTCAGTTTGTATATTCAAAGAGAAAGAATGTTTAACCACTGCTGAAGGAAGTGACATAATGGTGAAAGGAACAGATCCCCAGAAACATGAGTGGAGAACATTTCACAGTTATCTCATATAATCTATCTCTCATCAGGTAAAATATTATAGAAAGATAATTTTATGAATATCATGGGGAAAATTACATAAAGAGCACATAATCATAGCAGAAGGATGCCTATCCTGAAAATATATGCAATGGTTGCAGAAAACAGATTAATACTTTCTGCCTATAAAATGTGGAGAAAGCTGTTTAGCTCTTCCAAGAGTGCACAATTGTGGGGAGAATTCTGTTTTACAAAGGAGTACATACAAGGACAAACTTTTGACTGAAGTGGATTCTTACACTGTATTGGGCATCACACTGGCCATAAGAGTGTAATGAAAGTATCCTGTCTTTGTAGCAGGCCAGAAGCATGGATGGGAGCAGAAGTCATCATTCAAATTAATACATTAAAAAGTATGAACTGTATTAAAGGCCATCATTGCACCAAAGTTCATGTGGATCAGTTAAGTTAACAAAGTGCAGTGAATCAATAACATAATACTGTGGCAATTAAGATAAATTATAGGGAACTTTATAAGCAGGAAGACACAGAATGAAATAATTACTTGTGCTGATGTTGCATTAATTTTGGTTCATATGCATTTTTATGCTTGAAATAGACTAACATCTAGCAGAATAGTCAAATAGAAAATATATTTTTTGTTCATGTTCTACAGTTTTCCTTTTTCTCTGAAACACAGGAAATTCTTTTCAGAACTATGTCTATAGGCTCATGTTAAGGAGTTGGCGATATATCCTATAGTAGAATACTGATGATGCTATTGCTGTGAATGACAAATACTAATATCTTACAAGTCCTGCTAGCATGTTCAGGGTTAAAATCATGTCTACCATTTGAATTGTCTATCAATCAAATCACTGGGTGATCCTTGTGCATGAGAGTTACAGAATGGTAGTCCAGTGATACAGATCAGGAGATCTTGAGGGTTCTTCTGAGCTAAATAGTTATTATAGAATTTACTGAAATGCAGGACTAGGCTAGTACCTCATTTCCATGAAAACAATGAAGAGTTCTTTCTGAACCTGGATGATCAGGGCTTTTTTTTTATGTCCTGAGAAAATATATCTATTTTATTTTAAATATTTAGATGTAATTTTTTTTCTCCAAGGTGAATTTTAAGGAAAAATCAGTATCAGAATAATTAGGAAAATTATCACCTGCTAACCATCATTAAATGCTTTCATGATAGTATCTGAGACAGCTTTAGGGTATAATTAAATCAGTCAATGTTACAAAATAAATGTAGGAAGTAAGCAGCCCTAAGAGCATTTTTTCCAGTTGAACAGAACCATTTTTATGATTGCATGACTGTAAAGTTTTTCTAGCTTTGTTGCTTTCCTGAAAAATTGCAACATTAATAATAATTTTGCTTCAGTTTATTAGCACTGTTCTCCAGAGTGGAACAAAGTGAGGAATAAGGTAGGTGAACTGAAATATCCACTTATGTCTCTGACTTCAGTAGAAAGAGAATATATAAACATTTAGCATCTGACAATCTGGGGGTGGGGTGGTGGTGGTGGTGGTTGTGGTTGTGGTGTTGTGGAAAATATCTTGGTCCTTATCAACTTTATATGGGAGTTTTCTGCCTACAATTATTTTCTTTTGTTTTGGTAGTGTAGGTAGACATGAAGTTTATATATAAAATAGGAGTGATATGACTTGTACTAAACTATGGCTAGGAAGAAATGCTTTTAATAATGTATTTTAATGATAATTTCTTATTTAATTAAATCTTTTTCCAAGGACCTCTTGGATATTACATACATTTTCTTTATTCTGTAAAAATGGTTAATTTTAATTCCATTTTAAAAATGTCAAGCATATTCCATGAGAAAGTCCTATGAAGTCTACACTAATTAATAGTTACTCTAATTACCCTTCAAGTTACATCATATTTAAAGGGAGGATTTTGAACCATAAGTGTATACTGCATGGTATGACTCAGCAGTGTTACTGACATACTTCAAAACTGTGAATAAGGATTTAACTATTGTGTCTAACTGAATGCACTCCCATCAAAATGCCAGAGGTTGTGTTAAGGCTTATTTGATCTTCAGATTGCATCTAAGAGTGAACTCATCAAAGGACTACCAATGCAACCTTTGTATGCTTGTTACAAAATATACTCCTCTCCCTTCAGTAAAAGAGTCAACAGCAACTTCAGAAAAGATAACATGTACAGTCTGATGTACATAACAAGTACTCTATGAAAAACTGAACTTTTCATGAAAAGTTCAGTAAAGCATGTCTCGGGAACTAGAAAAATATTGTAATTTCTTGTGAGCATTTTCCTCTCCCACCCTCTATGGATTAAACTCTGCAGAGCAGTTCCCTAGCATTAAAAGAAGGGGCTAGCTTAGGCAAAGATGTTGACTTTGGAAGTAATGCCAGATATGCATTGTTAGATGACTAGGATAAGATCCCCTTTCCTGTCCTTTGAATGCATCTGGGCAATCATCCAGTCTTCAAATGAAAACCCTAAATGTCTTTGGACACTCAGTTGATTTTCATTGATAATCCCAAAAAAAACATGACAGTGAATTTTCAAGAAAAGTTTTAGAACTAATATTTATTTTCTTCAGAAGTTTAACATTTTTCTGAAATTATCCTTATAAATAATGCTTTCTTAGTCGACTTCAGGGAAAACCTAGCCACACTTTTTTGTCAGTTCTGTGAAGTCTTCATTTTCTCAGATATGTTGTTTGTTCCTAAATACATCACTTCATCACCATCTATAGCACCTTTATGAAAAGAAACTTCTGACCTATACATGTTGTGATTTGCTAATGCAAAGTAAGCAAAATTATGCTATGTGATGGGTGAACTATTATGATAGTTTTTTCATGGTACTGTGCGCTTAATTGCAGAAAAAAAATCCAAATGTTTTTCACAATTTACACTATTATCAGATTGCAAATTGATAAATAAACAACAGTTGACTAATTAGGCTTTCATGGGCATCTGTGTTCCCAGCAACTGCTGTAATCACATTACATAGTTCATATTCACTTTAACATGATTATTATTACGCTTATGACGCTTGCATAGATTTTCTTAAGCATTTGCTTGATATGTTTCTCTTTTCTATGTCTATTTTCAGTTAAGAGATTTTCTTGCAGAATTGAAATTAATGTTCAGCTATGTTCTTTAGTATATAATTTATAAAGTATATACTTTAATGTAAAGCAACATCAAAATTCTTGATCAACAGGTCTCAAAAAACTGTAATGAAATCAGTTTTTATTTATGAAGAATATTTATGAATCTTTGAGAACATTTTGCTAAGGTCACAGTACAGTGATTGGAAGTGGAAACTTCTTAGCACAGTATAAGAACAAAATAGTTGAACAAAGTCCTTGATAATTTCTTGTAAAAAGGAGTCTCTCTTATTCACAAATTCAAAAGAACCTGAGACTCCAGTCCACTTGAAAGAGACATCTCATGTATATAGTGATGCTAATGTATCACTGGACTACCATTCTGTAAATAATTTTGTGGGGTTTTAACTCAAACATTTTCCCTTCAAGTGTTCAGAATTAAATGACACTAAAATGGATGTGACATCTGCACACTTTGACTCCTAGTCATTTAATAAGTTTACGGTTATTAGGCAAAAAAGAGATAATGCTTAATTACTTTTTCCCCATCCCCTTAGCAGGCTTCATAAAAATAAATTAGATTTTTAAAGACTATGTTATCAACAAGCTCTGTGGCTCCCTGATTACAAGTAGGACATAGAAAGTTCTAATTAAAACAGCCAAAGAGCAGAACTCATAACAGGTTAAAAATCTTAAAGCTTTTCCTTAGTTTAAACTTTTTATCAAGTTCTTTTAGGGTTGAAATTCTCCCTTGTTCTTCCTTTAACTGGCCTAACTTCTTTAAAATATGTTTCCTCATGGAGGTAGCAGTACTTAAGACTGCCTAGGCTGCCATTTTAAGTACAGTTTTATATTTCTGGGTTATTTTGCTGGCAGCTTTTACATGTTTATATTGATCAGCTGTTGTAAGAAAAATGTCTTTGCACCATGAGGTCAGTGAAATATTGGAACAATTGTCCAGAGATTGTGTCACCTCCATGCTTGGAGGTTTCCAAGACCCAAGTGGATAACACCCTGAACAACCTGGTCTAATCTTAGACCGGGTCCTGCTCTGAGCAGGAGGTTGGACTACAAACCTCCTGTGGTTTCTTCCAGCCTGAATTGTCTGACCTACAGGGTGAAATCTAGGTACTGTAATCATGGCCTAATTTCAGGCAACACTGCTAATTAGCTGCTGCAGCCTTCTTTGCAGCCTTCTTTGTCTGCCTGTGCTCTGTTTCTGGGTACTCCCAGAGGCACTCCTCGAGCCAGAATGGTCCATGCCACACACTGCCCTTGAAAGGGAGCAGAGTTTTTTAAGCCTAGTAACAATATCTTTCCTGTGGCAAAACTCTGTAAGTTACAAATTTTGTCAATGTCTATATATTGTCATAATGAATATTTCAAAAGTGTTTCGAGGAAGCGTTGTTGGGACAAATAAATGTTACGCTCAGCAAAAGTATCCTACCTAAGATGAAAAAGATAATAGAATATGTTTTAAAGGTAATTGCTGAAATTAATATTTTATCTCTTAATCTGTTTTCATCTATTAATGTTATTGTAAGTAGTCCTTGCCTGCCTTTAGAAAAGCCTTTAAGATGTACCAAAACAATGCACTTTTCTGCAGAAAAGTCATTACTTTCAGGGTAAAATATGCAGCATGTGGGAGATAGATGAAGAAAACAAAAGGAAGGACTAATTTTGGTTAAAAAGATATTCCATAATGCAACTATTACCTGAAAAATTACACAGTTATACTAGCAATGTAGTAGCTAGAAGTATTTTCAAATCTGCATTAGAACTCAGTACAAGCAATTATGCACCATAAAGGAAATAAAATCAAAAGCCTAAATAAAGCATTCTTAACAGAACAGAGACTACTGTCCTGCTGTATGTTGCAACAACTCAGTTTATAATCCAATGGGGGTTTAGATTAGATATATTAAGACACTAATTGTATTTGCTAAATATCGAGAAATTACTGAGTAGTGATGAGCTTAATAAGGAGCAACACTGAATCCAACACACTTTAATAAACTCCAAATTATAAACAAAAACATTTATAATAGATTCTTATTAAGATAATAAATATTTATGAGGGTATTTTAAACTCTGGCACTTGAGATAATTCAATTATGAATCATACGGTTCTTCAAAGAGGCTTACTTCTACTTATAGTGGATGCTAGTAGAACTTTTATAATACCACAAAACCATCGATTTTGGAGATGTTCTTTTTTTCATTCAATTATGAAAGAATATAAAGTATGCTGTCAACTACCAGATGAATTGAGGTGTATGAAAAAATATTCATAACCTTATTTCACCAGCATTTTAATTTTGGTATTCTAGTATTTTTCTACCTTATTTATTTATTTTTATTTTATTTATTTTTTATTTAAATTTTGAAGTAATTTTTGTATCATAGCAAAAATGAGGAGATAATGCTTAAGTCTGGCCATTTCAAAAAGGAAGAAAGAACAACAATCAACTCTTCAAACTATTGCAAGTTTGTTGTCTGCGCCTGAAACTGGAAAACTATATTCAGCGATGATAAAATGGAATGCACAGACTTTGCTTTCATTTTATCATACAAAACCAAACAAAACAAACAAAACAAAGCAAACCTGTTCTGTGCTGTTTTTAACACAACTGCAAAAAATTTTGTAAACTACATGTTGTCATCTTTAATTCTAACAAAACAGCTAATAGTCAGTCTTTGCTCAGAGGAGAGGTGCTCAAGCCCTCTGGTTATTCCTATTGCCCTCCTCTGGACTCACTCCAACAGGTTCACGTTTTTATTTTGCTGGAGACTCCAGAGCTGTATGCAGGAGTGCAGGGAGTTCTCCATAATGCACAGTAGAGGGGGAGAATTGCCTCCCTTGACCTGCTGAATGTACTCCTTTTGATACAGCCCAGGATATGGGTCCCATCCAATTTTTCATCTGCCAGTATCCCCAAGTCTTCCTCCAGAGGGTTTTTATCAATTCAGTCACCTCTCAGTCTGCATTAATCTTGAGGATTTCCTCAACCCAGGTGCAAGACCTTGAACTTAGCTTTGTTGAACCTTAACGTGTTTCCCATCATGTGTTCACACATGCACACTTCTCAAGCCTATCATGGTCCCTCTGGATGGCATGCCTTCCTTCCAGAGAATTAGCTGCACCACTCAGCCTGGCATCATCTGCAAAAATGCTGAGGGTTCACTCATCCTGCTATGTCATTGATGAAAATACTAAATAATGGTTCCTGGAATGGACCTTTGAGGGATACCTTTTGTTACTGGTTTCCACTTGAACATAGCATTGACTGTATATTTGGATGAATTTATCCAGCCAATTTCCTATCCATATAACAATACAGAGGCAAGAATGCTCTGCTTGGGTAGGGCAATCGGTTATTTTTTTTCACAAATTTTCCCTGAGGATTTCAAAATTATCGATGAGGCAAAAATAATAAAATTCCTGGGATTTGGTTCACCTAGGTTAAATGTTCCCTCTCTAAGAAGTCCATTTGTAATATGGATATTGGTAATCCATGAAAGTAGGAAGAGGTAGAAAATTTTTACCTTAGCTGAGGTAACAGTGTATGTGTTCAGGGCTGCATCTAACACAAAATGTCAAAAAGAACAAAATTATTAGTTTTTTAAATTCGCTGAAAAAAAATGAACAGGACTGTATCTGAATTGTAGTCTTTTAGGCTGTATGTAGGACAAAAATGTAAGGCAGAAATGAATCCAGTTGTCTTGGTGAAAGTTATATATACAAAATGTGATTATTTCTTTTGTTTTTTTTTTTCAGTAAAAAATAGTTCCAAGTGCATTTTGTGAGGGATTTGTTCCTGTTCATTAGATTCAAGGTCTTCTTAACTTACCAGGTTTAATTCATTATTGACATAGGGAAAGACCAATGCTTCATTTGTGGATTCTCAATTTTCTCAAATAAGACACTCAGGGTATCCTTTAGCAATGTTTTAGGTACTTGGGGAAATTTAATAAACAGAGAAGCTTCTTTTGTGTATAAACTGAGTGAAGGCTTGATGGATTCCACCTAAGTTGATCAGTTCTTTTAAAAATTTAAATAATTGAAAGGTGTGTGACGTGAAGGAGAAAGTATGTCAAATATAAAGTGAAATAAATGGCTTAACTGGTAAAGATGTACCTGAAGGTGGATGTGTATTAGCATGACTTAACATTTTTATTTCTAACTTTATATCTTTTTTTTTTTTTCCATTTTGTCTTCATTATTCTTCATATTGATGTGAGATTCTGTACTTTCTGAACCTTATAAAGACTATATCAAATGTAAGTCATCTTACTCCTGTATTCAGAAAAGAAATAATGTTTATAGAATCATAGAATAGTTAGGGTTGGAAAGGACCTTAAAATCATCTAGTTCCAACCCCCCTGCCATGGGCAGGGACATCTCACACTAAATCATGTCACCCAAGGCTTCTTCCAACCTGGCCTTGAACGCTCCAAGGCATGGAGCATTCACAGCTTCCATGGGCAACACATTCCGGTGCCTCACCACCCTTACAGTAAAGAACTTTCTCCTTATATCCAATCTAAACTTCCTCTGTTTAAGTTGAACATGTTACTTCTTGTCCTGTCACTACAGTCCCTAATGAAGAGTCCTTCCCCAGCACCCCTATAGGCCCCTTTCAGATACTGGAAGGCTGCTATGAGGTCTCCATGCAGCCTTCTCTTCTCCAGGCTGAACAGACCCAACTTTCTCAGCCTATCTTCATATGGGAGGTACTTCAGTCCCCTGATCATCCTTGTGGCCCTCCCCTGGACTTGTTCCAACAGTTCCATGTCCTTTTTATGTTGAGGACACCAGAACTGCACACAATACTCCAAGTGAGGTCTCAAGAGAGCAGAGTAGAGGGGCAGGATCACCTCCTTCAACCTGCTAGTCACTCTTTTCTTCATGCAGGCCAGGATACAGTTAGCTTTCTGGGCTGCAAGCACACACTACTGGCTCATGTTAAGCTCCTCATCAACCAACACCCCCAAGTCCTTCTCCTCAGGGCTCCTCTGAATCTCTTCTCTGCCCAACCTGTAGGTATGCCTGGGATTGCTCCGACGCAGGTGTAGTATCTTGATCTTGGCATGGTTTGTTGTTGTTAATCTAGTGTTAATAGAAGGATCATACTAGATAGAGCTACAGGATAAAAATACAAATGGTGCAAATCTATTAAAGTTTTTTTAAAAAGCTGGGGGATTTAAATTATTTAGAACATGCAAGTGATTAATTTTCCTCTTTCCTCTTGATGGAAGAAGAGAGATTGCCTCAGAAGAAGGTAGAAGGAGCCAATTCTAGTTGTTAAATAAGCAGTCTTTTGCCCAAATCTTTTTCCTGGGGTCATCAGCAAAGTAGTATATAATAACTCTTTACCTTTGTATTTTGCGTGAGAGCCACATTTGATGTTCTTGTCACAAAATCTGAGCATTGTAAATGCAATGCAATTTACATGTTCCTGAAAAAAAACCAAACAAAACAACAAACAAAACCTAGTTGTTGACTAATAAGTTTCTTTTTTAAAAAATGATCATTGTAAGTCATCATTATTTTTTTCTGATTGATGTGTACATGATCTGAATATTCATCATACTCATTTGACAAAGTGCACCCAAAACCATGTTGCTCTGAGCTGTGATAGATAATCTTTATTAAATGCTCAAAGGTGATTGGAATGGATATATGTATAAGTAGGCTCATACACTCTCTGTTATAATGAAGGAAATGCGTGGGTTTTATTTAAACGTAATTGGACAGTAATAAAATTAATTAAAGACTTAGTCACTGTCATGTTTATCCAGCTTTGATGGTCGTCTTGTATATCAAAAACTTTAAGAATCTCAAAATTACTTTATAAGGCATTTGACAGAATCATTTCTGGGAGCAGGAACTCTGAATCAGCATGTGGTATTAGACTGCTCTGACTGCAGTGACTTGCAGTTGAATGAAAAAATCAGATTACCTATAACGTTGAATATTTATTTCCTGGGAGTTATAAGGTGACTTCTGCATGCCCCTGCTTCTGTAACTGAGCTATTCTATTACATATTGCTATCTGTCAGATTTACCTCAGTAAAAGTTAATTTTTTATCAGAACGTGGAAACGAAATTTTGGTACTAGAAAGGAGACTCCTATAATTTTATGTGAAATGAGGTTGTGTAGTGTCATGAAACAAAAGCTGCTTACTGATCTATCCCACAAAGCTATTACAATAAAAACCCAAACCCAACCAAAAAAACCCACATTAAAAATGAACAGAGTGAAATGACTTTCAGTCCCTGACAGAGGTTTTAGAAAAACTTGCTATTTAAGTAGGATACAAAGAAAGAAATAGTAAAAATCTTTTCAGAAAAATAGAAAAATGCTGTGGCTGAGGGTCAGGTAGAATGTTTGAAAAAATTCTTCCTTGTCTGGTCTGCCTCAGCAGACTGACTTTATCCTGTTGTCATACATTAGTTTTCAGATGTATCTCTGGTTGTAATATCTCTGCAGTCCCCAGACCATCAGCTCTGAAACTTGGCTTCAGGTATGTTCTGTTTAGCAATCTCTATACGACACTCAGTCTAAAAGCTACTGCTTTGAAATGAAAAAAGAAAACGAAAAAAAGTATGTAAAAAGGTGTTACACGCTCAACTATAAATGAAGAGAAGGCATCTGCCCAGAGAGGTTTTGGAAACCTTTTCCTCTGACAAGTGCTGAAATCAAGTTTTCCTTGTACTGAACAGTTCCTTACGCAGTGTATGGTGTCCTGCTGCAAGATAACTTGATACATTCTTCTGTATTATGTACGAAACAAAGTTATGCAAAAAAGTCTTGCCAGAACAGAAATGGTTCATACTGAAGAGATCACTTTTTTTATCCTGATGACTGATGAGTTTTGTGCACTAGAACAGCTACAGTGGTAATGTATTCAGAATACTACTATGACTTCTTCAGGTAGTTAAAGAATAGGGGAGAACTTGTTACAAGTCTCTTTCTTGAAATGGACAGAGTAAATATGAAACAATTACTTCCTATGTGGCACTTCGACACCCTGAGCTGTGGCTGAAAGCTGATGATACTGATACTGTTGTTTTTTGCACATAGCTTTCTTATTCTATGTTGGGTTTGGAGGTTTTGATTGTTGTTTTTTTTGTGGTTTTTTTTTTTTTTTTTTTTTTAATTGATGTCCTAAACCCATCCTAAACAGGATGGAATTTTTACATAATAAAAACCCTACTTTGGCAAGGAAAATGAGGAATCATTCTTTCAATATACCTTTTCTTTCCATACTTTCAATATCGTATTTCTAACTCATAAAATTCTAACGTTCATAATCTAATGTAGCATTTGTCACTTTCATCACGCAGTAATTTGTATAATCTAGAAATTAGGGGGTTTGCATAGGACAAAAATTGGTAGTAAAACATAACTAGAGCTGAAGTTACCTTCTAAAATTACCATGTACTTTTTAGAGAGAACATCTACTCACGAGAGGAAAGTATTTATTTTCGGGAAGACCTGCTTGCTGAAAGAACCCTGGAACCATGATGTCCTTCAGAAAGAGAAAGTTGTCTTCAAGGTCTGTATCATTTTCAGGCTGGACCTCCAAGTCACACAGTGGCCATCATGCATATTAGCATCTCAGAATAACATCAGATTATCAGTGGTTAGTAGGAAAAAGCTTCTAAACATTGGCCATTTGGCACTTCTTGCATAAGGTATATGGGGTGTGTAGGGATGTAGAACTATACATTCTCTTTAGTGTCTTCTAAGATCTTTTTATTTCACTTTCTGGAGCAGCTTTTGAAAAAGCACAGTTAAAAAGTTCATAAACAAAAATATGTTTTTCCTGTTATACTTAATGTTTTCTCCTATAATTTTATGTGTGTGTTCTAAACACACATATAAAGATCTCTACCTCACCAGGCACAACTGTCCAACTTAATTGATGAAATTTAGCTCTCGCTTCTTGCATGTTATAACAAAAGTGATGGTCCAAAACCACTGGATGCTTTGTCAGACTTTCAAATTGAAGAGATAAAAGCCATGCAACCACTTGACCTTGGCCTGCTTTCAAACAAGAATAACTGTCAATGCAAGAAACACTCCAGCATGCTATACAGGTGTACACATAGATTCAAGAATGGACTCCAGGAGGCTTGTGTTCAAAAAATGAATTTTCCAAATTAACAAATCAGGCCTTTTGTCATGTGAAGGAGACTTACTGCTATCAAAAAGAGGTGCTTGATTTTTAAGAATCCAAATTTGTATTTTAAACCGTTTTTTGCATTTAAATTTTAACTTCTGTTGTCCTTTGCAAGCACAGTGAAGTGACCAGCCTGCCAGTTAGTTTCTTGTCCTTACAGAAAAGATAAAGGAAAGGCTCTCCATGGGTCCATCTTTCTTGACATACACTATTAAAATAACAGCACTTGAATAACAGTATGCCAGATCATTCTTCCCTGCTTGAGGGTGACTTTTGTGCAATTTAATGTTATGAAGAGATGCTTCACTTAATTGGAAATGAGCAAGCTGGGGAGACAGAAGCAGTACAGTTCTATATTCACAGCACTGCACATATAGCAATTAGCTACACTGAATCATGTAACATTAGCTCAAGCATAATGCTATGTTAAAGCAACTGCATTATTTTTCGGATACAAGGCAATGTTCCTGTAGTATGCTGTAGAGCTTTATTGCTATCTTTTTTCATTTGGGGATTGTTTTGGAGTTTTTTTTGTTTTGTTTTTAGAGGATTGTTTTGTGCCAAAAAAGGAGACTTGGGATATTTTTTCTTTTTTCTATAATCTTTTTTCAGATTTCAATTTAAGGATTTACTTATATAGGAGTGGCTTCTGGTTGAAATTTAACACAGATACAGATTAAAATATTTTAAAACTTAAATTTCAATTTTGAAATCCTGAAACATTGATTTTGAAAATCTAAACCTCAACTTTTTGTTCTTCACAAAATTATTAAATAACTGCAATTAAGACAAAGTATTGTTTGGGGGTTTACTTCTATCATCCATTTTCTCTTCCCTCATTTTTAAACATTAGCTGTTCTGTTAGCATCAATTTTTTCATTTGAATTCCCTGTTAAAAAAGTAGTTCCCATCAACCTTGAAACATAAGTGTCTATATTTAGATTTGTTTAGGATTGAGAAGTACTATGAATGAGTGGCTAATGTATAGTGTATCAGCTGGTAAGTGGTAGATTTTTGTAGTTTTTTCAAGTGTCTTCAGAAAGAGCTTTTGGGAATATTCTGTAGGAGGTGAGGGAATACTAGCAGTGACTTATCAGAGGATACCTGCCAAGCTGTACATAATTCAACTCTCAGGAACTCCTTTGCAAGATGCGGCTCAACCTGAATTATGTGTCCTGGCAGGGATATTAGATTAAGTGGTCCTTCCATTAACACACCCAGTCCGTCAAGTTTGTGTGGGATATGGCTCCTTTTAATTGACCAACATTAACCATCAACCAAAGTCAGAAGGATGTAACTTAGGTTAATGGAGAAATGAAGGCACACTCTCAAAATACAAGTTACTTGGGTAAAGAACTGGATGTATGAAATGACAACAAGCATATGAATACTAGAAAATAAGTGCCTATACTGATGAGAACAGTAGTGCGGCTCTTGATGATTATGTTTTAAGTAAGTGATAATAGCATTCTATTATCACTTAAAAAAATAATAGGACACATCACTTTAAGAAAACTATTTGTTCTTCTGAAATACCTTCAGTTGCAAATAATTTGAACAAATAAAGTGGTAGAGTCTGGTTGACCAGTAGTAATTTAATTTGCATGCAAGGTCAATAAGAATACAGAAGAATAAAAAAGTTTTTATTATTTTAAGATAAAAACCATCTACTGTGTACTTTTACGTGTAGTAGTTTATTCTTGCATCCAAATTTATTAAGGTAACAAGTGACTTGAAAAAGTTGCAATACTGGTAGTAATAAATACTAAAACTTGAAGAAGTAAAAAATTGATTCAGTTTAAATTGAATTTTAAGTTAAAAAACTATTTAAATATCTTCATTCCAGAAAGGCAAATTTCGGTAAAACAAGGGAAACAGTGTCACAATATAAGGATATCTGTCTCGGCTAAAGAAATTAAATTTAGGAAGTTGCTAAAGAACTGATCAATGAAGAAAACTACCTAGCTTTACAATTTTGTGACAGAAACATTTGAAGTAAGAATTGTCAGAACCAAAATCTATAATTGTAGAGATGAGGCACCTTTTTAAGAGAAAAGAAATGGAGAAAAAAAATATTATAGTGATCAAAATTTCTTTAAATGAATCACAGAAATAGTTACTATAATTCATAAAACTAGTCTCAGTTTTCAAAATGGGGATAGGTAAGAGGTCAACATTGATCTGTACAATGAAAAGCTCTACATGAAAATTATCAGAACCATGAAAACCACATTTTCTAAAAAATCTTCACTGAATGTGACTATTACGTATATTTTAATTTTTGTTGTGTACTTAGGGCAGAGAATGACGCTTTCTTTTTTTCCAAGTTTTTTATTTTGCACAAAGCACGGTTATTTTCTATCGTAGTTTGCACAAAGCACAGTTATTTTCTATTGTCCATCAAAAAGTTCATCCAGAATTCTCTTTGTACTGTTACTTTATTTCAAGCCAGACTTAATTTCTCAGTTCGTTCTTCTCTTTCAGCAAGATTTCCAGAATTTTTAGTTACACAGAAGGCTGGTATGTTCTGCTAAAATTAGAAACTGAGGGTGTCATTGTGCTAGGTTTTCTTCCCAACTACTTCAAGAGGTCTCATATCTAACTATGGGAACAATATATTAACATCTCTTGAAAACATGATTCAATTTAAGAAAAGTACCTGACAATTTTTTTTTCCCCATCTTGCAAGTGACAAAACAGTTCATAGCAGCAAGAATTCCAAATGCTAATATGGAAAATGCTAAAATGAAACAGCTTAAGCATGAACTGTAATTGAAACTTACTTTAAAATTGTAAAAACAGATCATATTTAATTGAACAGATATTAACATTAGGAAAAACAAAACAGGCTGAAACAATCAAAAAAAAAAATAATAATCCCCTAATCAAAGACCAACCAAACAACCAAACAAACTTTAAAAGAAGATAGTCCTCAAAAGTTTCTATTTTGTTTGTTTGTTTTCTTTTTTATTTGAAGGAGGGGTTGATTCCCATAAATGATACAAATATAGTAACTAACCAGCCTATGTTAAGATGTCAAAATTTCCGTGGCAGGAGCTGCTGTATTTATTTGCTTACCTACATGTCTGTATCTGTGTGTGTATATGTGTATATATTTAACTATATATGCATCCACACACAAACATATATGCATACCTATACATATATGTTTGTGTATGTAGGCACTTATTCTACAAAATATATTCCTAAAATTGCTGCTACTTCAATCATTTAGTGAGAATATGTTCCTGCTATGGTAGCGTTTCAGTGACTATGATGAAAATGTTGTCGCATCAGTGCTGTCTCATTTTGAATATCAATGAAGATCCTGACAGAATCAAAGAAACCCCTCAAATGTTATGATTCTGTTGGAATTTCTCAGTTATGTATCACAGAAAAATTACTATTTTGGTTCTTTAGCTTATGAAAAACATTCTTTTCCAAATACTAAAAGAACACACTTGTGTTGCTCTTAACAATTTAAACTGCATTGCTTGATTACAAATGAGGAATTTTAGTGTGCTGCCATGAAAAAAAACAAAATCTGAATAATAGATTTACAATTTGGAAATACAGCTTTTTGTTTATTTACAGAAAGAATAACTTCTAAGGCAGCGGAGAAGGCTTCATGTAATGAAAAATCTTCTGGTAAAGGAGAATTACAGTGCTTTGCTGGCTATCATGACTGAACTCAATTTTTTCACTACTTACATTCTAACACTTTGATTGTTTTTGCCTCTTAAACTGAGTCCAAAATGAGGTAAGTCTGCAAGGGGTATTTCCAGTCTTCATTGAAACTGATCTTCCTGTAGAAATCACACATCACTTTGGCTAGCAGGCTGATTCCTTATAACTGTGACTGAACGAACAGCCAGACTGAAAGACCACTCTAAATAATCATCTATAGTTTTTATTAATTTGCTTATCTCTGTTTTGCTTCCATTAGTTGCTTCTCCCTGTGTTTGCAAACAGTAGATGAGAAGCCTAATAAAAAATGTTTGTATGTTAAATGTTAATGTTATTCTCTTGAGAATACTCACTCTTCTTTCTAGGAGACAACAGAATATGTGCTTGTTTGAATCATTTCATTTTAGTGCTTTAGACCAAGCTCTTTGAGGGAAAAAAGATCTACTGGTTACTAAAAATTTTCTCATTTAATTAATTTTTTTTTTAATTAAAACCCTATAGTTAAATGTTCAGATTTTTACTTTCAGAAAATTTATGCTTATACTTACAGAATTTAAGGTGAAAATATTATTTACAGTAGTATGTTTACATATTATGTGAATTGAAAAATGTTTCATGAAACAATGTAAATTAGATGTCTATCCCAACAAAGTTTTAAAATTAAGATTTCGCTAAACAAGATTACAAGTGTTACTGATACATTACACTAAATTGCTTAAATTTGTTGGGAAAAACAGATGAAATAAAGTCAGGCCTTCAGCAACTAACAAGCTAATTAAATAATTATCATTATTCTAGTTACAATGATGTTGATTCTCCATATTATGTACAGTTAAGATTTTTATACCAATTTTTCCTATTATCTACCCTTTCCAGTTGTTTTATGCTCACTTGTTTATTATAAGGTCATTGGTAACAGGCAGAGGAAGAGTTTGGGATGCGTTGTCATCATCCTGAAGTTGTTGCCAGAAAGGCTTCATGCTGATGGTCATTCACTCCTCACTGTAGGGTCTGCTTTAGGTCATTATTAAATATTCACTGCTACAGACTACACCTTGCTCTTTCTTCGCTAGTTTGCAATTCCACTTTTCATCCAAATTTACTAGCTGGTGTGTTTTATGTTAGCTCATTACCTGTTTTCCATAGAATTTGTTTCACCCAGCTTCTAAGGTTACATTTTTCTGAACAGTATTTAACCGCAGAGGAGTTATTTATAGCCCTTGTCTTCATGCATCAACAATGTGCTAGCACTTTTTAGGCTTCTGCCATCATACTATGCCTGTACTCCACTACTACACTTTTAATCAATTTACTAATTACAGATAAACTACGCTGCTGGTGATAGTTAAGGAAAGGCTAAAACAAGCTAAAGATAACATTGAATAGATTCTTTTATTAAGTAAAGCAAATCTTCAGGCAGGTGAATTGTGTCGAGCTAAAGCCTGACACACATTGAGGTGTATGCTAATGCCAAGCCTGTGTGGCCTGTTACAAGCAATGGCAAGATCACGTTTCCTGGGCTATGAGGTTTTGAATAGTCACATAATATGTATACATATCTATACATTTTCTTAGGTAGACTTTTTGTCTTACATTATTAATCATAGAAAGTTACATTTATGGAAATATTTAAATACTATTCTTTGTTTATGCAGTTTTTAATGCTTTTTCTCCTCTTGGAGAAAATTCTGTTGTGTTACACAAAGACCCTTACAGATCTGTATCTTTACAAAGGAATTCATTCACAAAACAGTAACTGTTTCTCAAACAGTGGATGATAAGTGGTGTGTTCACCCTAATTTAGTAAATAATAAATCATTAACAATTAATAAATAATTAAGTATTCTATTCTAAAGTAGATTTTTCAAAGAAATTAACCTTGGTGACAAGGTATAGCATCTGGGCATGCACCATGGTCAGACTCTGTTATTATTTTGCTTAGGAATAACCTGAGTGTTGTGAGAATCCTAATTATTCTTGAGGTGCTGAACACCGGCTGCAAAATACTGGGATATATAATATTTCTTACTTTTCTTTTTTCTAACAGACTAATGGATCAATTTATGTGACAGTATATCTCTGTATTCCTCCATGTTATTGATAAAAGATGCCAGAGACGTACTTTAAATCCCAATTCTTTTTGTAATTCTGCAGCTGCTTTAGTTTGAAATGCCATGTACAATCAACAAAGCATGTATTTTTCTATGAACTCAAGTTTGATCGAATTATCTACCAGCCCATTTTGAATAATAAAAAGGAAGGTATTTCTATGCTTGAAAAGAATTGATTTATGCTTTCAATTAAAAATATTTCAAACCAGCTATGAATCTGTGTGTGTGTGTGCAAGCATGGGTGTATGTATCTAGTACAAATGAAGAGATCTTCAGATGTTGTATCTTGGCAGTTTGAAATATTATTCTTTTTCCAACTACAAGAGCAATCTATTCTAGTAACTAAAATAACACTGAGGTTTACAGTGCAGTTTTTCTTGCATAAATGGTAATAGCACACAAAAAAGGCAGTTCAGTGAGAATTTATTAAAATGCAGCAAAATTTTAGTAAAAGCAAATAAAATTGTCACTGCAAATGTCTGTGGCTTCATCAGTGATTTATAAGATAAAGCATCTGTAACGTGATGGAAAATCTTACTGGTTTAGCGAACATTACAAACACCTCTGATTTCTCTAAATCTCTGATATTCCTGAAGGCTTGGGTTTCTTTTTCTTGTCTATTTCTACAGAAAACCTAATATAACACAAATATAGATTCCTCTATAGTAAGAACCTGCCAAATGTAACTAATGTCATTCTCCATTTTGCTATACATAATATTGCAATATAGAAGTCATTGATTGATCACACTATAGACTTTATTTCTGACCTTCCAGGAAATTTCCAGTATTTCCTAGGAATGCAGTATAATTGAGGAAGGGGAAAAGCCTGATGTCAACAGTTGTGGGATTTTTGGTTAATGGAGGTTGGAGGGTGAGGAGTGCTGGTTGTTTTTTCTGTTTTGTTTGGGGGGTTATGTCTTTTTAGGTTGGGCTTTTGGAAAAAAATTAAAACTGGTTTGCTTCATACCAAAACACTTGGTAAAAAACTTTGAAGTTTTTTTTTTTCCGGTATCTTTCAAAAAAGATCAAAATGAAAACAGCAAAAATAGCATTCTTCCAATTTCTCATTATACTAAATGGTTTTATGGGACTGCAATTACTTCTGAAGGAGATTTATTTTAAATGTCACTAACCAATTTTTACTTCTAACACATATATTTAGAATAACTCCCTTTTTTCTCTGTGAAGTGCTTTTCTTTCTTTTTGCCTTAGTCTTGCCTCACATCTCTTGAGTTGATTTTGATTCCTCAGAGGATGACTGTCCTGGGTTCAGCGGTAGCAGTCATTTTTCTCCTTCTAAGTAGCTAGGGCAGCCTTGTGTTTTGAATTTCGGCCTGGGAACAGAGCTGATAACACTGATGTTTTAGTCTGACCAAGGACTTTGTGAGCCTCATGCTCTGCCAGGGAGGAGGGGAAGCTGGGAGGAAGCAGAGACAGGACACCTGACCCAAACTGACCAAGAAGTATTCCATACCACAGTACGTCATGCCCAGGATGTAACTGAGAGTTACCTGGAAGGGCTAGTTCACTTTAGGGTTGGACGAGGTATCAGTCAGTGCTTGGTTGGGCAAGGTGGGGGGGAGTTATTGGCTGGGTGGTGCTAAGGTGTTGTATTCTCTTCCCTTGTTATTTCCTTTGTCATTATTATTATTGGTGGTAGCAGTAGTGATTTGTGTTATACCTTAGTTACTAAACTGTCCTTTCTTGTCTCAATCCCTGGGAGTTGCATTCTTTTCGATTCTACTCTCTTTCCCCCTGGGAGTAGGGGGAGGGCAAGAAGGGGGGGAGTGAGTGAATGAGCTGCATGTCTGGGTTTAAACCCCAACAATGACTCTGTGTCATCTGATCTCCTGTCTGATCTCCTATGCTGCAGGCACCAAAGAAAGGAAAACTTCAGAGTTTGTCCTTTTTAGTGTTTGGTTTGTCATAGTTTAAATGTAAGTAAATAACTAAATAGTAGCCTACATCATTATAATGCTTATTATAACACAAAATGCAGGCTTTATGTATTGACATTTATATTGTGTAGGCCTTCATAGTTGAATAGCGTTATTCAACCAAAATAGCCATAGTTTAAGAGCAATCTATCCTACACAATGCCAAAATGACTCTGGTCTATAATGCACTTTAAGTTTAAACTTGAATCCATTAAACCATTTACTGAAAGAATTTAAAAGAAAGTCTACAACAGTAAAGCTAATCCTATGACCCTCCAAAAACCACAACATAATGGGTCTCTAAAGCTTAGCAACTACTGAAACCTATGTCAAGGTACTTTTGAAGTGCTGATGTCTTACTGTCACAGTTCTATAAAGATATGATGTAGAAGCTCACACCAATTCTTTTGCTAATTTTATTTGTACTTTCATTTTCTGCTAAATAAAGGATGTTGTTTTATTGACATACACATTGTCTGTCTTTTGACTAATAAGGCTGAAAGACAGCATTGATCAGATTAGTGATTTCCATAAGGTGAGTGGATATTAAAATTGCTAGTGCCTCAACAAAATTTCTTGTGCCTTGACAATGCAATAACACATATAAATATATTGCTTGTTGCTAATGTTTTGAACTGAAATGCTTGATTTTGTAATGTTACCATGACAGAAAGGTTTGTTTCTTGATACGTATCAGTAAAGTTAAAGGCTGGTAGAATTAAATAGAAAAAAAAATAAAATTAAACTGGCACATTTTTGCAGCAGAAATATTAAATGTAATATAGTCTTCTAAAAACTGTAGGACAATATCCTTTTCTACACATGAAAATAGACTTTTAGACTAGGTAAAGCAGGACCATCCAGATTCTTTCCTCATTAAATTCAAAAGCTTTTTATAAAAAACATATACCAACAGTTGAACAAAAAACCAGTTTTCTCCATACTTACTTTCATAAATTAGAACTGACTGAGAATTTTCTATCCACAATGAGTTCTTGAAAAGAATTCTGTTTTCATGGGACTGTCTTCATGGCTTTCAAAGCAGACTGGATTTACCAATTTATCTTAATTCAGTTTTGTTTCTTTATTAATATCTTTGAAGACAATTGCATAGAAGGTTATTTATACGAAGTACCCTGTAAGCATGTTTGGAAGTGATGTTACCATCTGTTTAATATTTTGCATGTTGCCAAAATGAATTGGAATGTTTATTTTTTTACCATGTCAGTCTTCACTCTTTTTGTATCAGCCTTTGCGAATTACATTTATTGGCCATTTGTGAGCTGTGACCCTTTTTTGAGTGGCGACACTGAGATTATAATATTTTATATTTATGTCCAGAATCTTAACTATTTTTTTTTCCTTGCTACCTTTAGTTATAGGACAAGAGCAGCCTACTCATTACCAGTAAAATCTGACTATACGATTGTATGGAAAATGAGTAAGGAATATTAAGAAAATCAGTACTATCCTGTTCTTTTTGAAGATGGACAGGAAAGCATCCTTCATCTGTAAAAAAATGAAAATGTATGATACATGGCTACTCCTTGGCTTGGTTTACAAAGTAGGATTTATTTTTCTAAAAGAAAAACTGAAGTATGTAACATTTCTCTATCAGCAAGCTAGCAGCATTACAGAGAGAAATGGAGTAGGACCTACTTGTGTCTAGGCTGATAGAGCAGTTTAGCAGAGTACCTAATTCAATAACTGGGGGAAATGATTTAAGCAGTGGTAAACCTCTTCCCCTGCTATGCTGTCTGAAAAGATATTGCTGCCTCTGTGTGGTCTCATACTTTGAAAAGAAGGATCAGAAGGTGAACTAGGGAATCCTGTATCTGACACTCTGATCCTCTTCTTCCCTCTAGCACTATTAGAGTGAAATGAAGAGAAAGGAAATCAAAAACTGTGCTATTGTAGGGTTTTTTTAAGACCTGAGGGACTGAGAGAGTCACTCTCCTTTTTTACTAGTCATAATGTTTTACCTGCATGTTTTAAGATACTTCCATTACTACAAAAAAGCTTAATTATGTAAATGAGCAATAAAGTGTGGTTGCATGCAAAACCCCTCAAAATTATCTCAGAAATGAGGTATACACTCTCGCTATTCAGTTTCAAAGATCTGATTAAATTTCGTAGGCACATCAGGTAAAAAAGCAAAAGAATAGCCATGATGGTGGTCATGATCTCGAAAATATTATTTAGAAATATTATCTAACTTTTGTTCAAATACCCTACTGATGGAAAGTGCAGACTTGATAAGTTATGGCTCCATTAAAAGCTTGTGGTTTTCTTCTAGTTCAACCCTAAGTAGACCTTATTTTCAGAGGAAAAAAAAAAAAAAATTAAATCTTTAAATGCTATTTCTTGATTGGAGATCATGAATGACTAAACTCCAAGGGGTGGAACATCACTGCTCAATAACTCTCTGAAATGGAAGAAGGCTTAGAGGAGATGCACAAGGGCAATGTACCTGTGAATCTTAGGGAGTAACACAGGGTGCATCTGAACACAGCTGCTGCAACAAATCCAACTTTATCTCAACACAAAGGGGACCAGAATATGCCCAGACCAGCACAGGGGGAGTGAACAAGTGGCTTAGCCCAACACAGAATGTGAAAACCAGACAATGAGAAATGGGAATATCATGTAGCATCAACTCTCTTCAGATAGGCAAATCTGATACTAAACGTTATACCTTCTATGTATGGAATATCTAAAAGAACCTGTTCAGAGAGTATGGAACTCAAACAGGGATTTTTTCCTGTCATGTTTTCCATTTCCCTATTAAGATTTAGCATTGCCTTCGCTCAAATATGTTGTAGTCAAGTCCTCAGTTGAGGATAATTGTGCTAATGATTGCACTGAGGTAGTTTGTTCTTCATAGTCTTTTATAGAAACATCATAGAATCATAGAATGATTTGGGTTGGAAGGAACTTTAAAGAGCACCTAGTTCCAGCCCCCTGTTATGGGCAAGGAACAAATTCCATTAGACTAGGCTGCTCAAAGCCCCATCCAACCTGGTCTTGAATGCTACCAGGGATGCTTCCTCTGACTACTTAGTGTTTCTTAATGAAAGGATATACTAGCTTTATTACCATGTCAGTAGGTCAATAGCAGGCTTCAATGTAATGATTCATTTATTCAGTTAAACATTGCGTCTATTTCTTTATAGTCTAAAAATAATCATCCTCAAAACAAGAAAATATCTTCTTTTGATACAACAAAACAAGCACCTAATTAGGTAGAAAATACTATTTGTGAGCTTTAACTTCTCTTGCTTAAAGCCTTTTAATAGATTTTAGAACATACTCTGTTTGGCTGATATTTGAAAAAACTGCTTCCTTTGTGCTGCTAAGCAGCAATGGTGTAGATTACCTTTCTCTTCTGCTTTTGAAGTGCATCAATACTCATAACCTGCATGAATTCCACCATTTTTAAAATGTGATTTCTATTACAGCTGTCACCTTCAGATTTTTTTCCGCGGACAAGCAGTACTTCTTAGGAAATTATAGTTTCTTCGCACTAAATAATTAGCTGTTTGAATTAATTCTGGTCTTAAGACTAAGTAGAAAATATTAACACTTGTCACAAGTTTGTTTGTTGGTTTGGTTGTTTGTTTGCTTGTTTTAAATAGGTTATCTTGATCACTTTATATATCCAGGATATATGAACGCGTTCCACTGCAAAATACTGGCTAAAAGTGCAATGGTAATTGGTAGCATGAGTCAATCAAAATATTTACTACTACGATAAAATCACATTTTCATAATTTCTCATTTGAATGACTGTCTCTGTAGTTAACCTTCCTAACATTTTATTATTTCAAGTTAATGAAAAAGTATGAAAGAAAAACTTTTGCATTTCTATCAGACACTGAATACCCCTTTTCTCTGGCAAATAATTGCCTTTCTGTTTCAGAGTAGAGATTGGAAAGAGGCCATGGGACTTTCATTTTACAAATGAAGTCTAGGAGAATTACCAACAACAACAGCATATCAGGACAAGCTGTG